>NC_072380.2:36543257-36846287 GCF_028885625.2 Pongo pygmaeus | reverse complement strand
TTAATGATTATATAGTCATCATTTTTATAGATCTCAGAAGTTTCTTACTTAATTTTTACCTACAAAGAAAAGATCACTTTAATCCCCATTTTAGAGATGATAAAAATGAGGTTTAAAGGCACTGAAGATCCTGCAGCTGGTGTACGGTTAGCTAGGACATACCTTCCATCTCTTTTGAATCCAATTCCATATTCCTTTCGTGACATTTTTCTGCCTCTTTACAGCTTGACAGATTGCTGTGAGAATTCAACTTACAATGATGCAAAGTCTTTGAAAATGGAAATGTTCCATTTTCATGAAAGGCATTCTAAATATTATTTTTCTCTCTTTGTTTTTTAATGAGAACATAAGACAGGCTGGTTTTAGAACCTAGTTATATTTCCTTCACATTGATTTTTGACAAGCATAGGCTGAAATATCTCCCCCATGTTCACTGACTCATTAGGAGATGCAAATTCAAAATACTATAGCACGAGATGATGGAGAAGATGATGGTGAATAGGAAAAGATGAGGAGCCATGTGGCAATAAAGGCATTGTCTTCCTTGTTTTTCCCCTTTGAGAAATACCAGCTGTTTCCAGGCACGGTGGCTCACGCCTGTAATCCTAGCACTTTGGGAGGCTGAGGCGGGTAGATTACTTGAAGTCAGGAGTTGGAGACCAGGCTGGCCAATATGGTGAAACCCTGTCTCTACTAAAAATACAAAAATTAGCTGGGTGTGGTGGTGCATGCCTGTAATCCCATCTACTCAGGAGGCTGAGGCAGGAGAATTGCTTGAACCAAGGAGGGAGAGGTTGCAGTGAGGCGAGATGGCACTATTGCACTCTAGCCCAGGCAACAGAGCAAGACTCTGTCTCAAAAAAAAAGAGAGAAATACCAGCTATTGGTATTGGTATCCTCAGTTGCCACCATCATGTTAGTTACATCAGCCTCTGGGTTTAGCCCGTGTCTCTCGGCCTAAGTTGCAATGTGAGGGAGCATCTATGGTGCCACTCAGCCTCACCGTGGAGGGAATCGGGTCTGCCTTCTCTTGGCCTCAGTGTCTCCATGCACTGCTTATGTTGTTTTGCATCCTGCTTCACAGTTCTGTCTCGGGTCAGCAGTGGCTGTCACTCTGGGAATATGCCCTGCTACTTCTCAGGTGGGAAACAGAGAAATATTCAGCAACCAATCATCCTGTCAGTGAGCATTCATTAATTACCTATAAGTTAAGAATGAGGACCAGGCACGCTGCTAGGCACCCAGAGTGACAAATAAAATAGCACACCTCACCACAAAGGAACCGAATGTAGTTGGAAATATAGCTCCATGCCTGCAGTCACTTACATTCTAACATGAGAAGTGTTTATGAAGGGCAACCTAGTGTGAGTCATCTCCGCTATTCCAACCTCTGCATATGCGCATGCTGCCTCTGTTTCTAGCCCATGCTAACCTTGAAAAAAGAAGTTGGCGACTCTTGGGTTTTCCCCAAAGAATTTAACTCAAAGATCAGAGTAAGAAATGCCGGCTTTCCAGGGGATTTTATTGAGGAAGTTGATGAGGGGCTTACATTAGATAACCTTCAACAATGCGAAGATCCATCCTAGGCAATACTGTTTTCCAGAATCTCTTTCTGTTTTCACAACACTGGTGGTGGGAGGGCTTTGGTCTGTAGACCCAACTCCCATGCCCGATTGACTACAAGTCTAGTATATAGTAGATTCTCAATCATGTTTACTGAATCAATAAATGATTGATTCAGTAAATGAATAAATGACTAGAATGTGAAAGTAATGTTTTAAGCAAATCGATTTTTCTAAATCTCTTAAACTCTAGAACTCATTGAAAAGACTTTTCTGTATGCAAAATCTGAATTCTTAAAAAGCTATAAGTAAAGCATTTTTAAATGAATGAAGGGCTCTTATATGAAATTATTTTTTAAAACTAAGAATGTGTTTGTAAAAAAATCAGTAAATAATTAACAATTTCAGCAATGTAATGAGCCTTTGTAAATTTGGATTTTCTTATATAGGATTTGTTCAAAGTTAAGTTCATATGCATATGATTCAAGATCTCACATCTCTCTTTCTTAGTCTGGAAGTTCAGGTTTACAAAGCATGACTATATTTCCTTGTAAACACCCAGGAAGTGAAAGCTGCCGATATCTAACTGAAATATTCAGAAGGGAGGGTGGGAAAATCAGCCAAAATGTCACAGGAGTGAGGAATAACTTTCAATGCCCTATCAAAGGAGCTCTTCAAGTTATGTATTGATCCCAACACAAGGGAAATATGCCTAGAAAATTAATTTGACATTTACGATCAATAGCACTCAGATGTCACTGGGGCAGAGGGTGGAAAAAAAGATGGCCTTAAAATTACAGTCATGAATTTATAATTAAATTAATGAATAGAAGTAATTTATTGAATTAATGTTTCCAGAGTCTAAAGAAAATCAGCCTGCCATAGCACATTACTGAAGGAATGAGGAGGAGGCATCTTAGCTTTCCAGATCAGTCTTTATTAACCCATCTATGCTTTGCTTTTTTATTTGGGCCTTTGTGCTTCAATTTCTGAAGTGTGGTCATTTTTCACCGTGAACTAACCGTTACACCTAGTGCAAAGATTGAGCCATTAAGGGACTCAGCTATGACAAGAATGAGCCCTTGTCTGTTGTCTCATCTCTGTCCAAAAGTCCTAGAGAAAATGCACTTTGTGTTTTGGTGGAGAAGTGAAAAACATGGCACATTTTAGATTCTCGAGAATCTGTATTGAATGAATGAATCAGACAGGAGTCATTGGCATCGGTTGCATCTACACAAGAGGACAATCTATATAGTGACAGGACACACTGAAAATAATGAAAAATAGGCTTAAAACAAAAAGACTGTGAATGCAGAGTTAGTGATGTGATAATATATACTTTGGGGCTTCTTTCTCAACTTGATGGATTCTTCCTTGCTTCCTTGCATGGTGTCTTCTATGCCTACACCGATTTCTTTAAAGACTCATCTGATCTCAGAGGTTTAAATACCATCCTTTTGCTGATGGGCAGTGCTACATCTATGACTGTGAACTCTTCCTCCAAGTTTAAATACCTCCTTCACTCCTGCCTACCTAATGGCTACATTTTGATATTTAATAGGCACCTCACACTTGACGTGTTTCAAACCAAGGTTTCTAATTTCCCCTCCTGCAAAGATGCTACTAGCTAGCTAATGGCAACTCCATCCCTAAGACAAAGCCATCCTTGACTCCTTTTTTCAAAATCACAACTCATATGCAATCTACAGCAAATCCTTGCCATCAAAACACATACAAAATCTAGCTAATTCTTTCTGTTTCCTCCTAGCTCTCTGCCTCAAGCCATCATCTTTCATTGGGTGGTGCAAGGGCTTCCTTACCATTCTCCCTGCTTCTGTTCTTTCCCATACCCAAGCCTCCCTATAGTCTTTTCTCGAAACAGTGCGGAGAGATGATCCTTTAAAAACACAGGTGAGACCCTGTCCCTCTTCTACACTAACGTCTGTGGTGTCCTCTCACCTTACTCAGATTAAACGGCAAATTTATACAACGGCCCATAGGGGCCTATGTGAGCCGGGTCATCTGCAGCCTCACTTATTTCACCTCTTTCTTTCTTTCTTTTTTTTTTTTTTTTTTTTTGAGATGGAGTTTTGCTCTTGTTGCCCAGGTTGGAGTGCAATGGCACAATCTCGGGTCGCTACAACCTTCTCCTCCTGGTTTCAAGGAATTCTCCTGCCTCAGTCTCCCCAGTAGCTGAGATTACAGGCATGTGTCACCATGCCCAGCTAATTTTGTATTTTTAGTAGAGACGGGGTTTCTGCATGTTGGTCAGGCTGGTCTCGAACTTCCAACCTCAGGTGATCCACCTGCCTTAGCCTCCCAAAGTGCTGGGATTACAGGCGTGAGCCACTGCCCCCCGCCCTCTTTCAACTTTCCTTCCCTTTCATTCTCTTCTGGCTAAAATAGTCTGCTTGCTGTTTTTTGAATATGCCAAGCATATTCTCACCTCAGGATATTTGATCGTGCCATTTCCTCTGCCAGGAATTCTCTCCCTACGGATAAATTGGCTTTATTACTCAGTTCCTTCAACTTTCTGCCCATGAATCATGTAATCAGGGAGGCCTCGCCTGACAACCCTACATAAAATGAAAATAACAGAACCCCCTCCCCACTGTGCTTTGCTCTGAATTTTTTTATCCTTCTTTGCTTTCTGTTTCTCCATAACTCTGGTCACCATCTAACCTACTCTTTATTGGCTCGTTTTATTTATAACTGGTATTTCCTCACTGGAATATAAGTTCCATGAGGACAGAAACATTTCTGCTGTTTATGTTTATAGCTGTATTTCCAGTGTGTGAAACAATGCTTTAATATATATGTTTGGACAAATTAAATGAATTACTATTATTGATGTAGGACTGGTGAGCCCCAAGTGTGACTTAGCCTGTGAGGGTTCTTGGCTTCACCCAGGAAAGAATTCAAGGGTGAGCTGGTGGTAGGGTGGAAGAAAACAGCCTTATTGAAGCAGCAGTGTTACAGCTCTGTCACTGCTCCTGCAGAGCAGGCCTGCCCCATAGGCAGTGAGCTGAGAGTAGCAGCTCAGGGCAGTTCGCTGTCAGATTTATACCTACTTTTAATTGCATGTAGATTAAGGGGTGGTTTATGCAAAAATGTCTAGAGGTGTTTTACATGTAGATTAAGGGGTGTTTATGCAGAAATGCGGAAGTCACTACTGGGTAATTTCTGGGTCATCAGGTCATTACCATGGAAAGGGGTGGTAACTCCTGGGTGTTGCCATGGCAATGGTAAACTGGCATGGCACACTGGTGGGTGTATCTAATGGAAGGCTGCTTCTGCCCCATCCCTGTTTTAGTTACTCTTTGATTTGGTCCCATGTCCAAACCCTGCCTCCAGAGTTGAGTTCCACCTCATACCTCATTATCATCCATTCTAAAGCATTGCAAAGTAAAGCTGCATTTGCCAATTAGAGGAGGAGTCTCAACTTTTGGATTACTCAGTGCAGTTGTATACGTGATTGTGTAATATTTCATGCTGCACAACAGTTTTGCTCTGGGTTCCACCTTTGAATTTTTATTCACTGATATATTGTCAAGGAATTAAACATTTTTTTCATAGTTGCTCTAGTACATGATATGTAATGACTATTGAATGAGATAATGTATGTTTCTACATGGATAATTTGGATCCTTAAATGTTCAAGGGTCTTTTTAAGCCATACTAGCTTAAATTTGGTATTTGGTAAACCAACAGTGCTGATCTGCTGATTTTAGATACTCCAGGAAATACATTCTTTTCTCTTCTTTTTTTCTTTTCTTTTCTTTCTATTTTCTTTTCTTTTCTTTGTTGAGATAGAGTCTCACTCTGTCACCCAGGCTGGTGGGAAGTGGCATAATCATAGCACTACAACCTTGAATTCCTGGGCTTAAGCTATTCTCCTGCCTCAGACTCCCAAGGAGCTGGGACTACATGTGCATGGTACCACACTTGACTAATTTTTTTTTATAGAGACAGGATCTCACTACATTGCTCAGGCTAGTCTCATACTCCAGTCTCAAGTGATCCTCCTGCCTCGGTCTCCCAAAGCAGTGTGATTGCAGGCATGAGCCACCATATTTGGCCTCTGTCTCCATCTTTAAAACATTTCTTAGGCAGGCCTGCTAAAATTGTTGGTAAATTACCAGCAACAATTTGAAGCTGATTGTTGGGAGCAAGTCCCCCCCCAAAACTGGCCATAAACAAAATCTCTGCAGCACTGTAACATGTTCATAATGGCCCTAACGCCCAAGCTGGAAGGTGGTGGGTTTACGGGAATGAGGGCAAGGAACACCTGGCCTGCCCCGGGGTGAAAACCACTTAAAGGCATTCTTAAACCACAAACAATAGCATGAGCGATTTATGCCTTAAGGACATGTTCCTGCTGCAGTTAACTAGCCCAGCCTATTCCTTTAATTCGGCCCATCCCTTCGTTTCCCATAAGGGATACTTTTAGTTAATTTAATATCTACAGAAACAATGCTAATGACTGGTTTGCTGTTAATAAATATGTGGGTAAATCTCGGTTCGGGGCTGTCAGCTCTGAAGGCTGTGAGACCCCTGATTTCCCACTTCACACCTCTATATTTCTGTGTGTGTGTCTTTAATTCCTCTAGTGCTGCTGGGTTAGGGTCTCCCCGGCCGAGCTGGTCTCGGCAGCTAATAGTTGGTATCTGCTTCCAGGAAAATAAGAGAAGAAATCTGTGATGTCCTCCAGAGCTCAGCACTACATCCGGAATCATGCCAATAATTTTACTGGCAGGTAGATTCAGATGAGGGGACACTTGTCCCTTCTAGTCATAACCCACTTTGGCTCTGGTCTCTCCAGGCTACAAGAGGGACTATGGACAATGTTATATATCAAGTCTTCTCCAGAGATAAATGAAAACACACAGGCACATACATATTGGGGAGATACCTGTCTATGTGTCCAGAATGAATTTCTGGGCAGGTTCCAAATACTAAAATACATGCAGATGAAGTTATTTCAACATAGAATTGTATATTTTAGTTTCAGACGAAAGGGATATTCTCTAGAAAGGATCGTGATAAAATGTGAATCAGATTATTTTGAAGGAATACCGAAATAGAATCATGGAGCCTTGTCCCTTACCTGGGTGACTTGAAAATTGAATTTCTCTTCCTATGTTCATTTTAAGAGCCCTCATTTGTCTCTATTCCAGCTACAGTGAACAAGGAGGAGCTTAACATGTTCTGTACTTTCCTATCTGTGATTTTGTTGATGGCCTCTGATGTTCTCTTCACCTAAAATGCTGTTTTTACAACTCCAAATACTATAGGTGTTTTCATACTAGTAAGTACAACTCAAATACTACCTTTTGCATGAAGCGTTCCCAATTTCCTCTAAAATGAGAATAAAATTAATCTTTTGTGTTCCTGGACTCTCATAATGTTTGTCTGTGCTTCTGTGATTCTGTTTTAGGCCTTTCTTGCATTGCTATAAAGAAATAGCAATGAGACTGGGTAATTTATAAAGAAAAAGAGTTTTAATTGGATCGTGGTGCTGCAGGCTATACAGGAGGCAGAGCCGCTTCCTGGGGAGGCCTCAGGAATTGTCAATCACAGCAGAAGGCAAAGGAGAGCAGGCATGTAACATGTCAAAAGTAGAAGCAAGAGAGGAAGGAGGAGGTGCTACACACTTTTAATGACTAGATCTCACAAGAACTCAGTCAGAATCATGAGGACAGCACCAAAAAGATGATTCTAAACCATTCACAAGAAATCCATTCTCATGATCCAATCACCTCCTACTAGACCCCACCTCCAGCCTTGGGGAATTGATTTCTTTTCCTTTTTTTTTTTTTTTTAATTTATTTATTATTATTGTACTTTAGGTTTTAGGGTACATGGGCACAATGTGCAGGTTAGTTACATATGTATACATGTGCCATGCTGGTGCGCTGCACCCACTAACTCGTCATCTAGCATTAGGTATATCTCCCAATGCTATCCCTCCCCCCTCCCCCCACCCCACAACAGTCCCCAGAGTGTGATGTTCCCCTTCCTGTGTCCATGTGTTCTCATTGTTCAATTCCCACCTATGAGTGAGAATATGCGGTGTTTGGTTTTTTGTTCTTGCGATAGTTTACTGAGAATGATGATTTCCAATTTCATCCATGTCCCTACAAAGGACATGAACTCATCAGTTTTTATGACTGCATAGTATTCCATGGTGTATATGTGCCACATTTTCTTAATCCAGTCTATCATTGTTGGACATTTGTGTTGGTTCCAAGTCTTTGCTGTTGTGAATAGTGCCGCAAAAACCATACATGTGCATGTGTCTTTATAGCAGCATGATTTATAGTCCTTTGGGTATATACCCAGTAATGGGATGGCTGAGTCAAATGGAATTTCTAGTTCTAGATCCCTGAGGAATCACCACACTGACTTCCACAAGAGTTGAACTAGTTTACAGTCCTACCAACAGTGTAAAAGTGTTCCTATTTCTCCACATCCTCTCCAGCACCTGTTATTTCCTGACTTTTTAATGATTGCCATTCTAACTGGTGTGAGATGGTATCTCATTGTGGTTTTGATTTGCATTTCTCTGATGGCCAGTGATGGTGAGCATTTTTTCATGTGTTTTTTGGCTGCATAAATGTCTTCTTTTGAGAAGTGTCTGTTCATGTCCTTCGCCCGCTTTTTGATGGGGTTGTTTGTTTTTTTCTTGTAAATTTGTTGGAGTTCATTGCAGATTCTGGATATTAGCCCTTTGTCAGATGAGTAGGTTGCGAAAATTTTCTCCCATTTTGTAGGTTGCCTGTTCACTCTGATGGTAGTTTCTTTTGCTGTGCAGAAGCTCTTTAGTTGAATTAGATCCCATTTGTCAGTTTTGGCTTTTGTTGCCATTGCTTTTGGTGTTTTAGACATGAAGTCCTTGCCCATGCCTATGTCCTGAATGGTATTGCCTAGGTTTTCTTCTAGGGTTTTTATGGTTTTAGGTCTAACATTTAAGTCTTTAATCCATCTTGAATTGATTTTTGTATAAGGTGTAAGGAAGGGATCCAGTTTCAGCTTTCTACATATGGCTAGCCAGTTTTCCCAGCACCATTTATTAAATAGGGAATCCTTTCCCCATTGCTTGTTTTTCTCAGGTTTGTCAAAGATCAGATAGTTGTAGATATGCGGCGTTATTTCTGAGGGCTCTGTTCTGTTCCATTGATCTATATCTCTGTTTTGGTACCAGTACCATGCTGTTTTGGTTACTGTAGCCTTGTAGTATAGTTTGAAGTCAGGTAGTGTGATGCCTCCAGCTTTGTTCTTTTGGCTTAGGATTGACTTGGCAATGCGGGCTCTTTTTTGGTTCCATATGAACTTTAAAGTAGTTTTTTCCAATTCTGTGAAGAAAGTCATTGGTAGCTTGATGGGGATGGCATTGAATCTGTAAATTACCATGGGCAGTATGGCCATTTTCGTGATATTGATTCTTCCTACCCAAGAGCATGGAATGTTCTTCCATTTGTTTGTATCCTCTTTTATTTCATTGAGCAGTGGTTTGTAGTTCTCCTTGAAGAGGTCCTTCACGTCCCTTGAAAGTTGGATTCCTAGGTATTTTATTCTCTTTGAAGCAATTGTGAATGGGAGTTCACTCATGATTTGGCTCTCCGTTTGTCTGTTGTTGGTGGATAAGAATGCTTGTGATTTTTGTACATTGATTTTGTATCCTGAGACTTTGCTGAAGTTGCTTATCAGCTTAAGGAGATTTTGGGCTGAGACAATGGGGTTTTCTAGATATACAGTCATGTCATCTGCAAACAGGGACAATTTGACTTCCTCTTTTCCTAATTGAATACCCTTGATTTGCTTCTCCTGCCTAATTGCCCTGGCCAGAACTTCCAACACTATGTTCAATAGGAGTGGTGAGAGAGGGCATCCATGTCTTGTGCCAGTTTTCAAAGGGAATGCTTCCAGTTTTTGCCCATTCAGTATGATATTGGCTGTGGGTTTGTCATAGATAGCTCTTATTATTTTGAGATACGTCCCATCAATACCTAATTTATTGAGAGTTTTTAGCATGAAGGGTTGTTGAATTTTGTCAAAGGCCTTTTCTGCATCTATTGAGATAATCATGTGGTTTTTGTCTTTGGTTCTGTTTATATGCTGGATGACATTTATTGATTTGCGTATATTGAACCAGCCTTGCATCCCAGGGATGAAGCCCACTTGATCATGGTGGATAAGCTTTTTGATGTGCTGCTGGATTCGGTTTGCCAGTATTTTATTGAGGATTTTTGCATCAATGTTCATCAAGGATATTGGTCTAAAATTTTCTTTTTTTGTTGTGTCTCTTCCCTGCTTTGGTATCAGGATGATGCTGGCCTCATAAAATGAGTTAGGGAGGATTCCCTCTTTTTCTATTGATTGGAATAGTTTCAGAAGGAATGGTACCAGTTCCTCCTTGTACCTCTGGTAGAATTCGGCTGTGAATCCATCTGGTCCTAGACTCTTTTTGGTTCGTAAGCTATTGATTATTGCCACAATTTCAGCTCCTGTTATTGGTCTATTCAGAGATTCAACTTCTTCCTGGTTTAGTCTCGGGAGAGTGTATGTGTCGAGGAATTTATCCATTTCTTCTGGATTTTCTAGTTTATTTGCATAGAGGTGTTTGTAGTATTCTCTGATGGTAGTTTGTATTTCTGTGGGATCGGTGGTGATATCCCCTTTATCATTTTTTATTGCATGTATTTGATTCTTCTGTCTTTTTTTCTTTATTAATCTTGCTAGCAGTCTATCAATTTTGTTGATCCTTTCAAAAAACCAGCTCCTGGATTCATTAATTTTTTGAAGGATTTTTTTGTGTCTCCATTTCCTTCAGTTCTGCTCTGATTTTAGTTATTTCTTGCCTTCTGCTAGCTTTTGAATGTGTTTGCTCTTGCTTTTCTAGTTCTTTTAATTGTGATGTTAGGGTGTCAATTTTGGATCTTTCCTGCTTTCTCTTGTGGGCATTTAGTGCTATAAATTTCCCTCTACACACTGCTTTGAATGTGTCCCAGAGATTCTGGTATGTTGTGTCTTGGTTTTCGTTGGTTTCAAAGGACATCTTTATTTCTGCCTTCATTTCGTTATGTACCCAGTAGTCATTCAGGAGCAGGTTGTTCAGTTTCCATGTAGTTGAGTGGTTTTGAGTGCGATTCTTAATCCTGAGTTCTAGCTTGATTGCACTGTGATCTGAGAGATAGTTTGTTATAAATTCTGTTCTTTTACATTTACTGAGGAGAGCTTTACTTCCAAGTATGTGGTCAATTTTGGAATAGGTGTGGTGTGGTGCTGATAAAAATGTATATTCTGTTGATTTGGAGTGAAGAGGTCTGTAGATGTCTATTAGGTCTGCTTGGTGCAGAGCTGAGTTCAATTCCTGGGTATCCTTGTTGACTTTCTGTCTCGTTGATCTGTCTAATGTTGACAGTGGGGTGTTAAAGTCCCCCATTATTAATGTGTGGGAGTATAAGTCTCTTTGTAGGTCACTCAGGACTTGCTTTATGAATCTGGGTGCTCCTGTATTGGGTGCATATATATTTAGGATAGTTAGCTCTTCTTGTTGAATTGATCCCTTTACCATTATGTAATGGCCTTCTTTGTCTCTTTTGATCTTTGTTGGTTTAAAGTCTGTTTTATCAGAGACTAGGATTGCAACCCCTGCCTTTTTTTGTTTACCATTTGCTTGGTAGATCTTCCTCCATCCTTTTATTTTGAGCCTATGTGTGTCTCTGCACGTGAGATGGGTTTCCTGAATACAGCACACTGGTGAGTCTTGACTTTTTATCCAATTTGCCAGTCTGTGTCTTTTAATTGGAGCATTTATTCTATTTACATTTAAAGTTAATATTGTTATGTGTGAATTTGATCCTGTCATTATGATGTTAGCTGGTTATTTTGCTTGTTAGTTGATGCAGTTTCTTCCCAGTCTCGATGGTCTTTACGTTTTGGCATGATTTTGCAGCGGCTGGTACCGGTTGTGCCTTTCCATGTTTAGCGCTTCCTTCAGGAGCTCTTTTAGGGCAGGCCTGGTGGTGACAAAATCTCTCAGCATTTGCTTGTCTGTAAAGTATTTTATTTCTCCTTCACTTATGAAGCTTAGTTTGGCTGTATATGAAATTCTGGGTTAAAAATTCTTTTCTTTAAGAATGTTGAATATTGGCACCCACTCTCTTCTGGCTTGTAGGGTTTCTGCCGAGAGATCCGCTGTTAGTCTGATGGGCCTCCCTTTGAGGGTAACCCGGCCTTTCTCTCTGGCTGCCCTTAACATCTTTTCCTTCATTTCAACTTTGGTGAATCTGACAATTATGTGTCTTCGAATTGCTCTTCTTGAGGAGTATCTTTGTGGCGTTCTCTGTATTTCCTGAATCTGAATGTTGGCCTGCCTTGCTAGATTGGGGAAGTTCTCCTGGATAATATCCTGCAGAGTGTTTTCCAACTTGTTTCCATTCTCCCCATCACTTTCAGGTACACCAATCAGATGTAGATTTGGTCTTTTCACATAGTCCCATATTTCTTGGAGGCTTTGCTCGTTTCTTTTCTTTCTTTTTTCTCTAACCTTCCCTTCTTGCTACATTTCATTCATTTCATCTTCCATCACTGATACCCTTTCTTCCATTTGATCGCATCGGCTCCGGAGGCTTCTGCATTCTTCACGTAGTTCTCGAGCCTTGGCTTTCAGCTCCATCAGCTCCTTTAAGCACTTCTCTGTATTGGTTATTCTAGTTATACATTCTTCTAAATTTTTTTCAAAGTTTTCAACTTCTTTGCCTTTGGTTTGAATATCCTCCTGTAGCTCGGCGTAATTTGATCGTCCGAAGCCTTCTTCTCTCAGCTCATCAAAGTCATTCTCCGTCCAGCTTTGTTTCGTTGCTGGTGAGGAACTGCGTTCCTTTGGAGGAGGAGAGGTGCTCTGCTTTTTAGAGTTTCCAGTTTTTCTGCTCTGTTTTTTCCCCATCTTTGTGGTTTTATCTACTTTTGGTCTTTGATGATGGTGATGTACAGATGGGTTTTTGGTGTGGATATCCTTTCTGTTTGTTAGTTTTCCTTCTAACAGACAGGACCCTCAACTGCAGGTCTGTTGGAGTACCTGGCCATGTGAGGTGTCAGTCTGCCCCTGCTGGGAGTGCCTCCCAGTTAGGCTGCTCGGGGGTCAGGGGTCAGGGACCCACTTGAGGAGGCAGTCTGCCCGTTCTCAGATCTTCAGCTGCGTGCTGGGAGAACCACTGCTCTCTTCAAAGCTCAGATGGAAATGCAGTAATCACCCATCTTCTGCGTCACTCACGCTAGGAGTTGTAGACCGGAGCTGTTCCTATTCGGCCATCTTGGCTCCTCCCTCAGGGAATTCATTTCAACATGAGATATTGGTGGGGACAAATACCCAAGCTATATCAGATTCCTATTACTGTGTGTGTATGTGTGTGTTTACATATCCCCAAACACATATATTTTATAATAATTTCATATCCTTTCTAAATTTGCAAGATTGTTGATTATTAGAGATCACTCATTCTTTTAACTTTCCACTCTGCGGATAAATCCATCATTCCTTGATGTCCCCTGTCCCCAAGCAATGATTATCAGTCTCTGCTTAGCTAGTTCTTATTGCAGTGGTACTCACTATCTCCCAGACAGCCTGCTCCTTTGGTGTGAACTTTGCACTCCACTGACAACAACTTGGGTTAGCCAGATACTTCTTCAGTATCAGAGCTGTAGCAAGGCTTTTGATTTGGCTGGTTTGTTAGAAAAATATATGAATAGTAGCCTAACAAGAAGACAGTGATGGCCCACAAAAGGATTTTTCTCCACTGACAATTGAGGGAGAAAATGTGCTGTAATTACCAGGAGCTTCAGGGAGGATTAGATGGTTGAGATGGTGTTCCAAGCGATTAAAGAATTTTTGAAAATGATCTTATTTATTTATTTACTTAGTTTCAGGATTTAAAACAGCTGAACTGCAATAAACAAGTTTTCTAGGGGAGATTCTTGGGAAATGGCCATCAGTGTTTAAGTCCCAAATGCTGTTTTTAAGTGGATCCTTTGCTCTGCCGTCCCACTGACCTGGGAAACCCTTTCTCCTGACTTCTGGCCCACTTTCTAATTTGTTGTAATTGCTTGCTGTATGCATATCTTCAATGCCAAACTGTAAGCCTGGAGAGGTCAGTAATCAGGGTTGTCCTGTCAGTCACTCTGTTTACTAGGCCAGCAATTGTTTGCAGACTGGAAAAATGGCTCTGTGTGTGGTAACAGTGTGAAGTGGGTTAACTGGTATTTTGGGAATTACTGAGTTCTTTTAGAAATGGCTGTTCACCAAGATATATGGTCCCCAAGTAAAACTGGGTCAGAACATGTCTCCTTTCTCTCCAAGGCAGACACTTAAAATGGTACAGCTTAAAACTTTGTGTTTATAACTTTCATAGGTGTGTTAGGGTGAACAGTTTATCTGATAGGATGTCCAGAACTAAGATCATAGAGAATGGAAGCTGAGAAATAGGATGTAGTGAACAGTGGGGAAGGGTGGAATTATGTAGACACTTAACTAGACATTAATTTCTTTCTTTTTTAAAAATGTCAAATTTATTTTAGATTTGGGGGGTACATGTGTGGGTATATTACATGGGTATATTGTGTGATGCTGAGGTTTGGGGTACAAATGATGCTGTCACCAAGGTAATGAGCATAGTACTCAATAGGTAGTTTTTTAGCCATTGCCCCCATCCTTCCCCTTCCCCTCTAGTAGTCCCCAGTGTCCATTGTTTCTGTCTTTATGCCCATGTGTACCCAATGTTTAACTCCCACTTATAAGTGAGAACGTGTGGTATTTGTTTTTCTGTCCCTGCATTAATTTGCTTAGGATAATAACCAGCTGGTTCCAAGTTACTGCCAAGAACATAATTCCATTCTTTTATATGGCTGCATAGTATTCCTTGGTATATATGTACCAGATTTTCTCTAGCCAATCCACTGTTGATGGGCACCTAGATTGATTCCATGTCTTTGCTCTCTTGTGAATAGTGCTGTGATGAACATACAAGTGCATGTGTGTTTTTGGTAGAATGAGTTATTTTATTTTGTGTATATACCCAGTAATGAGATTTCTGGGTCAAATGGTAGTTTTGCTTTAAGTTCTTTGAGAAATGTCCAAACTGTTTTCCACAGTGGCTGAACTAATTTGCATCCCAATTAACAGTGTATAAGCATTCCCCTTTCTCTGCAGCCTCTTAAACATCTTGTTATTTTTTGACTTTTTAATAGTAGCCTTTCTGACTGGCATGAGATGATATCTTATTGTAGTTTTGATTTGCATTTCCATGATGATTAGTGATTTTTAGCATTTTTTTGTATGTTTGTTGGCCATTTGTATGTCTTCTTTTGAGAAATGTCATCTGTGACAAATCCACAGACAACATCACACTGAACAGGCAAAAACTGGAAACATTTCCTTTAAGAACAGGAACAAGAAAAGGATGTCCACTCTCACCACTCCTATTCAACGTAGTGCTGGAAGTCCTAGCCAGAGCAATCATGCAAGAGAAAGAAATAAAAGGCTTTCAAATAGGAGGAGAAGAAGTCAAACTATCTCTCTTTGCTATCATAGGTATATGATTCTATACCTAGGAAACCCTAAGGACGCCACCAAAAAGTTCCTAGTCTGATAAATAACTTTGGTAAAGTTTCAGGATACAAAATCAATGTACAAAAATCAGTGGCATTCCTATACACCAATAATATTCAAGTTGAGGGCAAAAGCTAGAATACGATTTCATTTACAGTAGCCACAAGAAAATACATTGAAATTTATCTAACTAAAAAGTGAAAGATCTCTACAAGAACTGCAAAACACTGCTGAAAAAAAGTATATATAATACAAACAAATGGAAAAACCTATGCTCATGAACTGAAAGAATCAATATCATTAAAATAGCCGTATTGCCCAAAGCAATCTACAGATTCAATGCTATCCTGTGGAACTACCAATGTCAGTTTTCACAGAACTGAAAAAAGTATTCTAAAATTCGTACAAAAGCAAAAACATGCCCGAATAGCCGAAGCAATCCTAAGCAAAAAAGAACAAAGCCAGAAGAATCACATTACCCAACTTCAAACTGTACCAGAAGGCTATGGTAACTAAAACAGCATAGTACTGTTACAAAAACAGACACATAGACCAATGGAAAAGAACAGAGATCTCAGAAATATAGCTACATGCCTACAATCATCTGATCTCAACAAAGTTGACAAAAATAAGCAACAGGGAAAGAACTCCCTATTCAATAAGTGATGCTGGGATAACTGGTGAGCCATATATAGAAGAATGAAAGTGGACCCCTACCTTTCACCATATACAAAAAGTAACTCAAGATAGGTTAAACACTTAAATGTAAGACCTCAAACTATAAAAATCCTAGAAGAAAACTCAGGAAATTCCATTCTGGACATTGGTCTAGGCAAAGAATTTATAATTAAGTTCTCAAAAGCAGTTATAACAAAAATAAGAAATGACAGGTGGGACCTAATTAAACTAAAGAGCTTCTGCACAGCAAAATAAACCATCAACAGAGGAAACAGACAACCTACAGAATAGGAGAGAATATTCACAAACTATCCATCTGACAAAGGTCTAATATTCAGAATCTATAAGGAACTTAAATAATTCAACAAGTGAAAGACAACCCAATTAAAAGGCAGGCAAATTACTTTCTTATTAATATTCTCCTAGAAACTATGAGGAAGTAAAAAAAAACTATAATGCTGAACTAGGTCATGTGTTTGGAAACCTCAATAGTGCAACCCAGTAATGTAATAAATAATTGACTTAGATATTAAATTGTTTGGAATAACAGTAAACGGGTAGAGGCTGATGAAGTAAATATCTTGAATTATTGCTTACCATGGTATGAATTGATTAAACAAATACGAATTGAATACTTACTTAGATTGTCATAATAATAAATTCTTTATATCCATTAATTGATTTGATCTTTCCAGATATGCAATTAAATGTATATTTTTAATTTTTAACTTATTTTAAAAGTTGACTAATAATAATTGTACATATTTATGGGGTACACAGTGATGTTTTTATACATTTAATTTATAGTAATTAGATGAGGGTAATTAGCATATCCATCATCTCAAACATTTATCATTTCTTCATGTTGAGAACATTCAATATTCTCCTTCTAGTTATTTGAGAGTATATATTATTATTAGCTATATTCATCCTACAGTGGTATAGAACATACTCCTCCTTTCCCTTCCTTCTACCTACTCTTTCCAGCCTGTAGTATTCTCTGTCCTACTTTTTACTTCTATAAGGTCAACTTTTTTCTTCTATAAGGTCAACTTTTTTTTTAGCTTCAACATATGAATGAGGACATGCAATATTTAACATTCTGTTCCTGGCTTCTTTCACTTAACATTAATTAAGACATTAATTAGAATAATGTCTCCCAGTTTCATCCATGTTGCTATGAATGACAGGATTTCATTCTTTTAATGTATGAATAGTATTCCATGGTGTGTTTCCACCACATTTTCTGTATCTGTTCATCTGTTGTTGGATACCTATTTTGAATCCATGTCTTGGCTATTGGGAATAGTGCTGCAATAAACATGGGGGTATAGAGGTCTCTTTCATATACTGATTTCCTTTTCTTTGTATAAATTCCCAGTAGTGAGTTTGCTGGATCATATGATAGTTCTATTTGTAGTTTTTTGAGGAATCTCCATACTGTTTTCCATAGTGGTTGTACTAGATTACATTCCCACCAACAGTGTATAAGAGTTCCCTTATCTCTGCTTCCTCCCCAGCACCTATTATTTTTTGTCTTTTTGATAGTAGCCATCCTGACTAGAGTGAGATGATACCGCATTGTGGTTTTGATTTGCATTTTCCTGATGATTAGTGATGTTGAGCATTTTCTTATATATTTGTTGGCCATTTGCATGCCTTCTTTTGAGAAATGTCTGTTCAGATCATTTTTCCCATTTTTAATTGGGTTGGAGTTTTTTTGTGCTGTTGCAATGTTTGATTTCCTTGTATATTCTGGATATTAATCCCCTGTTGGATGAGTAGTATGCAAATATTTTCTCCCATTCCATGGGTTGTCTTTTCATTCTGTTGGCATTTTCCTTTGCTATGCAAAGGAAACTTTTTAGTTTGATATATCCGATTTGTTTATTATTGCTTCTGTTGCCAGTGCATTTAGTCTTATTCATAAAAGGGTCTAGTTTGATTTTTGTGTGGATATCCAGTTTTCCCACTGCACTTTATGAAGAGTCTACCCTTTCCCCAATGAGTATTCTTGGCATCTTGGTAAAAAAATCAGTTGGCTGTAGATAGGTGGATTAATTTCTGGGTTTTCTATTCTGTCCTATTGGTTGATATGTTTGTTTGTGCTTGTTTTTATACTAGTACCATGCTGTTTAGATTACTTCAGCTTTGGACTATATTTTGAAGTCTGGTAGTGTGATGCCTCCAGCTTTTTTCTTTTTGTTCAGGATTGCTTTGGCTATTTGAGGTCTTTTGTGGTTTTATACAAATTTTAGGATTTTTTTCTATTTCTGTGAAGGATATCTTTCGTATTTTTATATGGACTGCATTGAATCTGTAGATTGCTTTGGGTAGTATTGTCATTTTAACAATATTAATTCTACCAATCCATAAGTATGAGATGTCTTTCCATTTTTTTATGTGTGGGTGTGTGTGTAATCATATTAATATTTTTACATCAACAGCCAGATACAGGAAATACGTAATATTTTCTTAACAGATGTGAGAAAACTGTCTATGGCACGTTGTAGTTACAATTGATGAATATAATTATGTGAACATCCACTTGACATATCCTTTGTCATTAATGAAAGGTGTACAGAGCACATATTGTGTCACATAGCTTACAGACTTTTTGAGAAAGTACATAATTCATGTCTAAATTTTTTGCTAAAAATAACATTTTTAAGATAGAAGAGAAAGACAGATAATTATGAATCACATTGTGTTCACGAATTACATTTGATAAATATTTAAAGTAAAAAGGTATGGAAGAAATTAGCCATATCATCTTAGATTCTGTAATGATAAAGATAAGGAAAAACATAAGATTGTTTATGCTAGTGTTTACAAAGACACATTTTGAGAACAGGAAACACAAGGGTATAATAAAATACTTATCTTGTATAAATACTGATACAATATTGATAAATATATAAATATTGATAAATTTACTTAAAATGAACAGAGAATAGATCTTTAAAAAAGATCTAATACAATAAGATGTAACTTTCAAATGAAAATGGTATATTCAATGGAAAGAAGGTGACAATGTTGAATTATCTGAGACTACTCCTCCCACTTTTTTCTGTCCCAAGAAAAGGCTTATTGCAAAGAAATATGCTTCCCCATGTGATTTTCATAAGACTTGCAGATTTCCCCTCTTTTTTTAAACCTATGACTAGGCCAGAAACAGACTCTGTACATTCCCATTATTTGCCTCAAAAATAATAAGCTATACTGTTTGTACCCACCAATCAATCGGAAAAAAAATACCTGCTAACTTGATTTGACTAAACTTTTGTCAGCCATCTCTCCTTCCTTAGGGCCTTGAACTGTGAGCCTTCCTCAGCCTGAGCCACCGTTGTAGTGGGGAATGCTGAATGTTTAGAGTCTCCTTTATGGACTCTCCCAAGAATCTGCTGAACTTAATTTAAGGAAAGGCATTCCTGCTTAATGGTTCCATTGCTTTAACCTTTTATTCCAGTATCCTATACCAAGTTTTTGTAGGCATACTTATTCCTCCTTATAAAAGAAAATCCCTTTCTGCCCAATCTTATGGGCTGAGAATTTTCCCTTTTATAATTTTCTTTACTTATTGTTATAACCTTTTTGAATAAAGCCATTTCTTAATTAAGTCTACATTTGTTTTTTATTTTACTCAGAAAAAAATTTAATAAGAAAAGTTAATGGAAAATGAAAAATAATATGATGAAACATAAATCTACTAAAAATAGGGTAGTTATAAATGGATTAGACATACCAATTAAAAAAATGAAAACTCTTAGATTAAATTAAAAACAAAACCTAAAAACTTGCCTGAAAGACACATACTTAAAACAAGAAGAGAAGGATTAAAAGTGAAGGGATATAAAATATCTCAAAGAAAATGGAACCAAAGGAAAGGTGGCATTGTATTCATAATATCTGAGTAAATAAAATTTAAGGCAGAAGTAGCATAATGTCCAAAGAAGAATATTATATACTTGTATAAGATATAATAAAACAGTGGCATACACATATATGCATCTAGCAATATAACCACCAAATATATAAAACATTGACTGGCAGAAATGATGACAAAAAGAGAGAACAGTTATCAGAAATTGTAACACCTGTTTTTAGAAATTAAGACCTTAAACTAGCAGAAGAAGCAAAGATTTTGAATACTAAAGAGTATTAAAAACAATCCACACTCAACAGAGGTGGTATTTTTTTAAACATATACAAACATTTGGCCAAAAAATAAAGGTCTGTATTAGGACATAACAGAAGTCTCAATAAATGCTAAAGAATCAATATAAGACAAAATATGGTTTTTATAAAATCCAATATTTTTGAAAACTAAATAATAAAGATTATTAAGTAACCCTTTGGTTAAAAAGGAAATATTAAAGAAAATTAAGAAGTTTTCAGAATTAGTGATCATAAGCATGTTAAAAATCAAATTTTGGGAAAGAGCTAAAGTAGTGCTTAAAAAAGATTGCAGAGCTATAAGTACAATTATTAAGAAAGAAGAAAGGTGGAAGGTAAATTATTTTCACACTCAAGTCAGAAAGTTAGAGAGCAAAAAACATATCAAACCCAAAGAAGCAAGAAACAAGAATATAACCAAGGTAAAAGAAGATATAACACAATTTAGATCATAAACAAATGATAAAGAAGTTTAGCAAATGGGAAACTGACTCTTCCAAAAGATTATTAAGGCATACAAACTTCTGTCAAGACTGACCAAGAAGAAAGAGGGAAAATATGCTAACAGGCAAAATAAAGAATGAAAAGGTAGAAGTAGCTACAAATTAAAAACTAAAAAGGAAGAAATAACTATTGAGATTTTAACATGTATTGTGAATTACTATAAGTAATACATTTGAAAGCCAGATGAAACTGGTAAATTTCTTAAAATTATCCATACAGTTTTAAAAGGTCACCTAAAACAGTGTAAGTGAATGAATGAGACTGCATTTTCCTTGACTCTGACTTGCAACAGGGATTCTAATTAGTTGGCTGAATAAAATAATAAATGAATGGGGGAAGGATGATACTCAGATGTCCTCTGTGACACGGAATGAAAGTACAGAGGTGGTTTCAGAGTACTGTTGTGATGGTGAAAATGCATTGGAGGGGAATTGAAATGGCTGAGATTGAAATGGACAAGAAAAGCGGTTAGAGGAATTCCATGCAGGAGGAGGAATGATGTGGAGAGCAGGCAAGATGAATAGCTCTAAGATTTAAGACCTTTATAAAAACAGACTTTGAGAAAAGTGTTTGTGCAAACAACCACCACCAGCACCACAACAACAAAACAGATTTCCTTTTCATGAACCACTTTAATTTTGGGATAACTAAAGTAAACTTTTCCTTTTTGCCTTTTCATGCACTGCATCCTAAAGCCAATTTCCATGATATTAAAAGAACAGAATTACTAAGAGCAAGACAATTTTGGGCAACATTAAAATGCCTGAGGGAAATCTGAATAAATAAAGAAAGCGAGATAATGAAGGTAATCTTTTTCCTCCCATTGAGGAATGGCAATAGACTCTATATGCAAAAAGTGAGCTTGGAAAGAGAAAGACACTGTGGTGGCAATATCTTTCAGGAAATTGGCTAACAGGTTTATCATCATAAATTTCAGATAAAATTAAACGGAAAGCAGTCTAGTGGCATGGTGTGTTGTTAAGAAAGACATTCTCAATGGGCACTATTTCAAGGCATTCAACTCTGGTTGGGAAATGTGGCAGATCCAGGAGGCATGAGTTCCTGTGTCTGTGCCAGCTCCCAGGGTGCACAGCTGGCCTCCATCCTGAGAATATGCACATATGACAAAGACCATGATTTTGTAAGGAAAATATAGATCCTCCCCTTCTATATTTTCGGTTTGGGTTTTGAAGGCTTTGCTTTTTGAAGACTGTTGACTTTTTTATTCAACTCACTAGGGAAACCCAGATGTAACTTGGTCTGTGGTTGGGTTAACACCTATATTTAGGGTCTCAAGATTAATGTTGGGGAGGAGAAACACCTTTTCCTAACCCATCTAAGTCCATGACTTAAGCCCTGAAACAAAAGACAGACTAACAACAACAACAAAAAACATGTCAACTTATTTAATATAAGTTTTATGTGACATGAGACCCTCATAAGGAAATGAAGGCCCTAAGAAACAGTTACACTTGTGTTGTATTTATATGCTAAGTTTGATGACAAGTGGACAGTCGTAAAGAAATTGGACAAAAGAGATGTGATCTAAGGATAATGAACTGGGGGATACTTAGCAAGGCCATTTGTTCAGTTTCTTTCCACTGACCCTGTGTCTTCAGAGGCAGGGATGTTCCTTGCCTTTACTTACAGGGAGGGCACCTCTCTAATGAGGGTCTCATCCCCACTTCAGGGAAGGTCAGGAAATCCATCCTAGGTTTTATGATTTGCTTCAGGAGAGGGTGAGAATAACCCTCCTGCTTCTGTTGTTTTCTCAGAATCCTTCAGCTTAAAATACTCAATATTCCAAAGTGCCATTATTTTGAGATAGGGTGTCCTAAACCCCATTGCTAACTTTGTCTCCACAGCTCTCTCTTTTCTCTCCCATGACCAAAGTGCTCTTCAGGTGATATTTTCTCAATTCCCAAGCTTCACAGAAGTCTTAGAATTTAATTTTGTTCTCTTTAGCATCTGTCCTTTTCCCCTGACTTCTCCTCTGATATTAGATTAAAAAATATTTTTGTATTTCCTTAATGTTTATGGCTTTAGAGCAGAGATGTGTGAGGTTAAAGGATGCAGGTTGGAAACAAAAATGTCTAAGATATCAAAGATGGTCTAATCCTTAATTCACTAAAGATAAATGGCTGTCTTATGCTCTGCATCTGGTGTCTCAGCCATGACTGACCTTGCTTTTCTAGAAAAATCTGCACACTCAGTCTGGGCAACTTGCTTTACCAAATCCTACTTCCTTTCGATCTGTAAAACCCTGAATGCTTTATGCTCCACTTGAACCCTACTCAGGCAAATTTTTAATTCACTTTGCTTTAGTTTTCCCACCTGGGCCAGTTGTTGGTACCTTCTGCTCTCTGAAGGAAGGTACTTTTCTATCCTATCATAGATTTATCTTTTGGCTTCAGAGCCTTTACTGTTGCTGACATTAGGTCAAATATTCTTTCTAAAATCTGTAGGTAAGTTAAATATTTGAAACGAGTATAGATAAATGGTTAATATATTAATGTATAAAAATGTTATGCAAATAGATGAGAACAAGACCAAAAGGAGAAAAGAGAAAATATAAATGCATAAAATATAAAAGATAATGGAAATGTGAAATATGAATGACTCTAGTAACCACAGAAATGTAAATAAAAATACTGAGATTAGCCTTTTTCTCATAAATGAACAACAAATAAATAAATTTTATTAATGTTGGAGTGTACTTTGAAATTGTTCTTCTTATAAATTCTATGAATATAAATTACACAAAACTTCTTAGGAAGCTAGTTAGTAATAAGACTTGATAACATTAAAAATATTTAACCCTTTTAAGTAGTTTCTCCCCTACTAACAGTTCACTCTAAGAAAGTAATCAGAAATGTTGCAAAAGACTAATGCATAAGCATATTCATTTATAAAAAAATTTTTAAGAATATTTAAATAAAAATATTAAAGTTATGATCCCACCAGAAAAAGTAAAATATTATTCCACATTTGAATATTATATTTATAAAGAATCTTAATGATATGAGAAAGTATTTAAAATATTAAGTGAAAAAGCAGGGTAATATAAGATATACAGTAAAATCTCAAATATGCCTGTTTTATATCTCTGTGGCTCCTATCCATCTTGTATTTCTTCTATACAGCTCATCTATTCTCATTGTCTCTCCTTAAATATGGAGAGTTGATTTCTTCCTCTGTCAACATTCTCTTGTTTTACTTAGTTTAATACCTCTTCCTACTTTCTCAAGTATGAACAGAAGGTCTCAACAGTATGGATTTTTAATAGTAGGGCTTCAAATTTTAGCCAGTCATCGTTTAGTCACTTATAAAATGTTTACAGATCAAAAGTGATGTGTCAAATATAATTTAAGTCCTAGCAAGTCAGCAGTGAAGAAGATAGAGTTACTGCTATAAGGGGCTTATGTGCAGGTATCTGTAGTATGTGTCTGATGGGAGAAGGGTGGAGACAATACAAATAAATAATAAGAATGTTGAGAACCAAGAAGTGATAAGAAAGAATATGATAATAATAATGAGATAGCTAGAGTGTGGGGTTGGCTGGAAGAGGCCTCATTGAGTAAGTGATACTAGGTTTAACATCTGAGTAATGTGCAAAGGAAAGAATAAATGCCAAGGATTTGGAATGATACAGTAGAAGAATGGAAAGAAGGTTAATATCGCTATTGAAAGGGATAGTAGAGAGAGATGGGACTGGAGAGCTGGACAAGGGTAAGTTTATGGACCATAATAAAGAGTTGTTCTTTTAAAAAAATATTTGGAGGCTATTGGAGAACTAATAGCAGAGGAGAGACATGATCTGAGTTATTCTTAAGAATATCCTGAGGGCACTGTGGCAAATGCACTTTGGATGAAAAGAGTGGAGACAGGAAGAGCTGATGGGAGACTGTAGCAGTAGTTCATGCTGGAGAAAACAAGGGTTTGGATAGACCCATGACATTGGAGAGAGTGAAATGCAGTCAATTCAGAGTATATTTTGAAGTCTATCTTATGGGACTTGGGAATTGCCAGTGACTTAGATGTAGAAGGTGAAGAGATGAAAGAAAGGCAGATTTCTGGCAGGAACAACTAGATTGTTAGTACATTGTGGGTAGATACAGAGGGCATAGATTTGACAATTTGGTAGCATCTACTAAAGATAGAGAAACCAATGCAGGAGAGAAGCCAGTGATGAAATGAAGTTCTTCATAAGACGTCCTGGGGATAGAAAGCAGGGCTCAAGTGTAATGAGGTGTCTAGAATATTAGTAAGTGTATATCTTTCATTGAGATGGGCAGAAAGAAAGAGCACTGTGCATAGAAAGAGTTTCTGGTGGAAATGATGAATAAATGAGATAACTTATCTAATGTCTCTGCTAAGTCCATGTTGAGGTTATCAGATGCATATAGGGTATAAAAAGTGGGAAGTTGGATGATTTGAGGAGAAACATGTATAAAATAATCACCTAAGATTGTGGAAAATAAATTTAATCAGTAAAGTGAAACAAAGTCTTATGATGTTGAGTACCTGTTTTAGAATTGTAATCTGAAATTTGAAGTGAGTACAGTCACCATGGTTCTGTGACTTTTCTCCCCAGTGGCAAAATTCAGTGGACCATTTACAAGTGTTGAATAAGTAGACATTTGAGTTTAAATAAAATTGAAGTTGTGTGAGATAAGTAGAGTGGAGAGAAACAGATTGGGGGTGGATTAAAGAGAGAAGATGTTTCTTATGAATTCTAGACAGGATAAGGAGGACAGGGAGGAAGGTAAGGAGGAAGACGAAGAGTGGAAATGTGGAAGTGTCAATAGACGTAAGACCTCACTGAGGACATAAAATTGGAGTGGGAGTAAGTGGGGTAGAAAACTAGGTCATGATTGACGTTTAAACTAAGAGTTTGGTGAAATGTAGTAATTGATGATTACCCCAGAAGTGGGTATCAGGTAGGATAAAATGTAACACTAATGAGTTCAAGAACTGAGAGGCCATCTACATAAGGTTTAGTTTCTGAAAATTAATACTAAAAGTGTGGCAGGGAGAAAGTGAACAAGATGTTGAAATTATAAATTAAGGATGGGGCGTGATTAGAAGATATGCAGCGAAAACAACCTATTAAGAAATGGTAAAATCTGATGACATTTACAATAATGGGGCCCTGAGTTTTGAAGGAGAAAGTAGGAAAGGCAATTTGGAAACATCTGTGGAAAGCAAGAGGAATTCCTACCTCAATCTTAGGCCTGTAGATCTTAGATCTTAGAGGTGTGTAGATTATGGGGAAAAAGACAATTTGTACCTGAGATGTTGCAGGCAAAATGGTTTTGGGTTTACTTTCAGTTAGTGTCCAGAAGATGCATTTTGAGAATGTTTTTGGAGTTATGGGGCTTGATAGCAAATTCTGAATTCCAGAGTGTGCAATGGAAGAGCTTGGGAAGGCAACGAAAGATGAAAGATTAGGAGTAGTACAGAGAATCACTGCAGTGTAAAAATGAGAAATCATATGATGAGGCTTGGAATCCATAGGTGCCTAAGGGACCTAGGGATGTGAGGCTGATGCCATTGGCCCTAGATGCCAGAGCACTCCACAACTGAATGTCAGCTTGCTCTATTTGCAGACACAATACTTTAAATACATCCAAGTATAATATGAATAATGTTTAGCAGGAAGTGATTTTCCTGCAATAGTATTGCACTTCCACTGGCATCGTGGGAGGGAATTAAAGGGACCTGACCAGAGTGTCAGGAATGTTGAGGCAAGTCATCATGAAAGAAGCAAGTGGCAGTCAGGGTGGGTTATTCCACAGGGTGGGTTATTCTGAAGCATTGAGGTTGAGGTGGTTAAAAGACCAAAGAAACAGGAACAGGAAAACCAGAGTGAGGACCCTAGTAATAATAATGTATTGTACTTACAGGTATATTTTATTTTATTGTGCTTCTCTTTACTGTGCTTTACAGATATTGTGTTTCTTATTAATTGAAGGTTTGTGGCAACCCTGCACACTGCAAGTCTATAGACGCCATTTTTTCAACAGCATGTACTCACTTCATGTCTCTGTGTCACATTTTAGTAATTCTCAAAATATTTCAGATTTGTTTATTATTATTATATCTGTATGGTGAACTGTGATCATTGATCTTTGATGTTACTATTGTAATTTTTTTGAGGTGTCATGAACAGTGCCCATATAAGACAGCTAACTTAATCAATAAATGTTATGGGTGTTCTGATTGTTCCATTGATCAGCCATTCCACAGGCTTCTTCATTTCCTGATACACAACAATGTTGAAATTAGGTCAATTCATAACTCTATAATGGCCTCTAAATGTTCTAGTAAAAGGAGGCGTCACACATCTCTCACTTTTAATTAAAAGCTAGACATGGTGAAGCTTAGTGAGGAAGGCGTGTTAAAGGCTGAGATATGTTGAAATCTAGGTGTCTTGTAACAAATAGCCAAATTGCGAATGCAAAGGAAAAGTTCTTGAAGGAAATTAAAAATGCTACCCCAGTGAACCCATACATGATAAGAAAGCAAAACAACTTTATTGCTGATATGGAGAAAACTTTAGTGGTTTGGGTAGAAGATCAAATCAGTCACAATATTCTCTTTAGCCAAAGCCAAAGCCAGAGGAAACCCTAACTCTTTTTAATTCTATGAAGGCTGAGAGAGGTGAGGAATCTGCAGAAGAAAACTTGGAAGCTAACAAAGATTGATTCATGAAGTTTAAGGAGAGAAGTCATCTCTGTAACATAAATGTGAAAGGTGAAGCAGCAAGTGCTGATGTAGAAGCTTTAGCAAGTTATCCAGAAGATCTAGTTAAGCTCATTGATGAAGGTGGCTACACTAAACAACAGATTTTTAATATAGGTAAAACAACCTTTTATTGAAGAAAGATGCCATCTAGGACTTTCATAGCTAGAGAGAAAAAAATCAATGCCTACTTTCAAAGCTTCTAAAGACAGGCTGAATATTTTATTAGGAATGAATGGAGCTGGTGACTTTAACATGAAACCAATGCTTATTTGCCATTTCAAAAATATAGGGCCCTTAAGAACTATGCCAAATCTACTCTGTCTGTGCTGTAAAAATTGAACAATAAAGTCTGAATGACAGCACATCTGTTTACAGCATGGTTTACTGAATATTTTAAGTCTACTGTTGAGACCTACTGCTTGGAAAAAAGATTTTTCAAAACATTAACCCGCTCATTGACAATATCTGGTCACCTAAGAGCTCTGATGGAGATGTATAATGAGGTGAATGTTGTTTTCATGCCTGCTAACACAATATCCATTCTGCAGCGCATGGATCAAATAGTAATTTCTACTTTCAAGTCTTCTTATTTAAAAATGTGTGTCATAAGGCTATAGCTGCCATAGATAGTGATGCCTTTGATAGGTAATTATGTATCAAGTAGCATAATAAGTTGAAAACCTTCTGGAAAGGATTCACCATTCTAGATGCAATCAAGAACATTCGTGGTTTATGGGAGGAGGTAAAAATGTCAACATTAACAGGAATTTGAAAGAAGTTGATTGCAATCCTCACGGAAGACTTTGAGGGGTTCAAGATTTCAGTGGCAGAAGTAACTGCAGGTGTGGTAGAAATAGCAAGAAAACTAGAATTAGTAGAGCCCACATCCATTTAGGGAGATGTGACTGAATTGCTGCAATCTCATGATAAAACTTGAACAGAGGAAGAGTTGCTTTTTATGAATAAGCAAAGAAAGTAGTTTCTGGAGATAAAATCTACTCATGGTGAAGCTCCTATGAACATTGTTGAAATGACAACAAAATATTTAGAATATTACATAAACTTAGTTAATAAAGCTTTAGCGGGATTTGAGAGAATTGACTCTCATTTGGAAAGGAATTCTACTATGGGTAAAAATGCTATCAAATAACATTTCATGCTACAGAAAAATCTTCTGTGAGAGGAAGAGTCAATTACTGTGTCAAACTTTACTGTTGTCTTTTTCTTAAGAAATTGCCACAGCCATCCCAACCTTCAGCAACCATCACCCTGATCAGTCAACAACCATCAACATTGAGGCAAGACCCTCCATCAACAAAATGGTTACAGATTACTAAAGACTCAAATGATAGATAGCATTCTTTAACAATGAAGTGTTTTCTAAATAAGGCATATACATTTTTTTCAGACAATAATCACCCTGATAAGTCAACAGCCATCAACATTGAAGCAAGACCCTCCATCAGCAAAATGATTACAGATTACTAAAGACTCAAATGATAGTTAGCATTCTTTAGCAATGAAGTGTTTTCTAAATGAGGCATATACATTTTTTCAGACATAATACTATTGCACATATAATAGACTATACATACTGTAAACATAACTTTTTGTATGTACAGGGAAACCAACAAATGTTTGTGACTCATTTTATTGCAATATATGCTTTATTGCAGTGTTCTGAAACTGAACAATTTCTCAGAGGTATGTTACTATGAATAAGCTTTTTCTATGTATTTTATGTGCATTAACCCATGTGGTCCTCAAACAAGTCTCTAATGGAGATATTTACATTTAACCATACTCTATAGATTTGAAAACTGAGGTACAAAATGGTGAAAACTAGTAGAAGACATCCAGCTAAGAAGTAGCAGTATTAGGAAGGAAACACAGAGCCTGGTTTCAGGGCCCATGCCTTCACCACCCCTCTGGGCTCCAGGTCGAGGAGTACCCAAGTACATGTTACCCAAGCCAGAGACTATGGAATCATTCCAAAGTCCAAGTTCTTCCTCTTTGAGTTAATCACCAAGAGTAATTTGTTCTAACCTGTAAATATCTCTCATTCTGTTTACTTTTTTCCCATTCAGATTACTAGCATTCTACCCCAATCCTTCATCACCAGGATTACAGCAATTACAGCTTAAAAGGTTTCCTTGTACCTTACCTTGGCCCCTCCAAGCAAAGGTCTTTAGTGGAGTTAGAGCTTTCAAAAGCTCAATCTTATCACACCACTTTCCTGCTTAAAACTTTACTATTGCTTTTCATTGCTCTTGGGGTAAAGTCAACTGCATAATAAACTATTAGAAGTTCTCCATGATTTCACGCCAGCTTACCCCTCCAGCTTTACTTCTCTCCTCTCTATTCTGTATAATATATACTTTACTTTTATTAGACTTGTTTCAGTTCTTTATCAGGTGTGTAAAGGTGTTCTCTCACATCTTGGCTTCTTTTTGTTTTTTTCTGAGATGGAGTCTTTCTCTGTCACCCAGGCTGGAGTGCAGTGGTGCAATCTTGGCTCACTGCAACCTCTGCCTCCTGGGTTCAAGCAATTCTCCTGCCTCAGCCTCCCAAGTAGCTGGGATTACAGGCACACGTCACCAGCCCTGCTAATTTTTGTATTCTTAGTAGAGATGGGGTTTCACCATGTTGGCCAGGCTGGTCTTAAACTCTTGACCTCGTGATCTGCTCACCTTGCCCTCCCAAAGTGCTGAGATTACAGGCATGAGCCACCATGCCTGGCCCACATCTTGGCTATTGTATAAGATGTTTCTCTGCCTACATGTTACCCTGCTCTTTTCTTCATCTTCTATATGTTAAGATGTTTTCAGTGCAAGTGACTGAAAATTCAACTTATAGTGGCTGCAATGAAGAGATACCTAAAGTATCCCATAAGTATCCCATAAATGCTCTAAGAGCTCTAAGCTAGGTGTTTTCCAGGATTCTGTCATCCAAAAGACCACCAGGACAGCTAAATACTAGAAAAGAGAGTTTTATTAGTTTGCAAACCAGGAAGAGACAGTCTCTAGGCATGTGCTTAAAGTGCTCTCTCTTTGAAGAGAGGAAGGACAAGTTGGGTTTTATGCCTCACAGGGCCAGTATCATACATATTTAGCAGGTTTGGGGGAAAAGTTATACATATTTATTAGGGGAGTCAAGTGCATACAGATTGGGTAAACATATATGTAACATACACCCCATGTTTACCTTGGGTCAGAGTTTTAGCATTAAAGTGAGGTGGAATTTGGCTCTTTATGTCAAAAGGTGAACCGTAGGACACAAAGAGAGTTTGTGCACAGCCTCTATAAGCTAGCTGAAACTGGCTTAAGGTCTGCAGTTGCTTATCAGAAAAAAAGAATGTTTGTAAGGCTGGTCCTGTGTCCAACCAGAGTTTTAGTGGTCTGGGTTGTAAATCGGACCTGATGGCTCCCATTGTTCAGGAGTTTAGTCACAGACATTCAGAAATTTGCTACGCAAGCAGGTCCCTGAACTCTTGACCTATAGGTAACTTTGTTTCCTTAACCTTTGGGTCTGTCTCAGTTGAGGGGTGTCTATTTTAGTCTGTTAGATCACAGTTCTAAGAACCAGCCTCTTTCCATTCTGCCATTTTTAGAGTGTTGGCTTTTACCATTATGTTTATCACTGCAGGGGCCCAGATGGAGTATGTAGCTTGTGAAGAAGCCACTCAAATCTTCTTTAATGAAAGGACCTGTTGGTCCTAGTTTTGGAAATAGCCTTAGCAGACACCCTTTAGCTGTCAACTTCTTTAGGGATTGCCTCAGTTGCAAAGAGCTACATTACAAAAATTCAAGACCTTTCTGGGGTGGCCTGTATGCAATGACTGATTGATATGGGTGCATAAACACCTGGCTGTCTAGTCCCAGTGGGGGACAATTCTGAAGGGCCTTTCTTGTACCAGAGTTACTGGTTGGCTAAGGCATTACATTCAACCTCTTACTCTCTCTGATCCAGCATCTGCTCTTTTTCTTTCACAGGTTTTATCCCAAGGGTATTCCCAAACATCCTTCATGCTAAGCTCTGTCTGAGAGTCTACTTCTGAATGTCAGTCGTTGGTACCTGGATGGTCAGGACGGCAACCATTAAGAGGGTGTTTTTGAGCTGGATCACTTGCTGCCAGGCTAGTGATAAGGATCCCCTTAATGGAAGTAGACAGTCCCTGGCACAAGTGGTGATCAGATGCTAGAACTCTTACCAGTGGTGAAGTGGGTTGGTATATCACCGGAAGAGAATGTACTGGCTTGTACAACTTATAAGCATTGGAAAAATATAAAGTAGTAACTATAAGACCAATAGAACCAGGCAAAGTGGTGTGTGCCTGTAGTCCCAGGTACTCTGGAGGCAGAGGTGGGAGGATCCCTTGAGGCCAGGATTTCAAGAACAGCCTAGGCAACATAGTGAGACCCTGTCTCTACAAAAATAAAAAAGAAAATTAGCCAGTCATGGTTGTATGTGCCTGTAGTTCCAGCTACTCAGGAGGCTGAGGTGAGAAGATCAATTCAGCCCAGGAGTTCACAGCTGCAGTGAGCTATGATCACACCCCTGCACTCCAGCCTGGGCAATAGAGTGAGACTCTGTCTCAAAAGCAAACAAACAAAACTATACTAAACTACTTGAGCTTTGGAAAAAGGTAATAAAAAATATAAGGGAAATTAATAGTCAATTGAAAGATAAGGGTGAAATCCAGATGTCCTTGTTGAAGGCATATAAAGAGAATCTCAACTTTTCCAAAAACAGGGTAGAGACCATTATGAAACACACCTAGGACTTAATTTTCAGACTAGTGGGATTCTGAAAGCGGGTCTCTTTAAGATTTCTCAAATGCATAGGACTCAAACTCTGCACTTTGTGTCTCCTGTGTGAGACGGCAGCTGAACTTTCTTGCTCAGCCTTTACAGCTGACATTCTGTTGCATTCCTCTGAGCATCTTGTAGTCTTCACTGAGCATGTGCAGTTTAGGGTTTAGCTTAGTTTTTGAGGGGATCTTATGAGCAGAGTGGGGGCACCCCTCTGTAGCTCATGCTCTTTAAAGGATTTTTCCTCTTCATTTCAATTTCTAGCCACCTGTGTCCAATAAGACTGAGGTTTTCTTCTTCATTGCTAACTGTCCAGCACCATGTGCTCTTGGAGGAAAAGCTATACCATAATGGGCCTCACTCAATATGATTTTATTCTTTCAATAGTGAAACTTCCAAGTTTCTTTCTGCCTTTGGCTTCTTTTCATTGACTTTGCATAGCCGCTTTTTAAATATTTTGCCCAGAGCTTGTACAGAAAGGATTAATTTCATTCCAGCTGCTCCAGTATTATTCAAATGAGAGCTGTCAATATTACAGTTTTCTGAATAAGAAAGAAGTAAACCATCCACCCATTACCACATAACACAACTTTGCCTGGCTAAGTCCTCCTCGATATTTAGGTTTGAGATTAAACATCCTTGTCCATATGTGATCTGTCTTCCTGAGTTTTAGAGGAGGTTAGGGTCTACTCACTTCTGATGTATCTTCCTATATTTCCCTGTATACCCACCATGACAACACTCATCATGATTTTTTTGAAGTGATGTTTTTAATGTCTGTTTATCTGAATAGACTAAAAATTCTCTGAGGACACCAATCATGTGTCTCATGTTTTTTGTTGTATCCAAGGGCCTCCCACATGGTAGACAAATGATAAACATAAATGAATGAAAAAGTGAATAAATCCAGATTGGTAGAGAAAATCACATAGTTTAGGATTAAAAAATAGAACAGAAAGAGAGAAAAGGCTCTGTAAGCCTTGAACACTGACGTTGCCTCCACCAACTGGACATAGCTCATTGGACAGCTCTTGAGTCTCTACTCAATCTCTTGACCTTTGAGATCCTCACAGGATCCCATGAAGACACCCATATGGGTTGAGGCCAGGGTTAAAAAAATTCAGGAGCAGATGCCACTGAGAATGGTGCTTGTGTTTTTTCCAAGAAATTTGGAACTTCTGTCTTGTATGAGAGAAACCAAGCCTGGGCAACATATTGAGACCTCATCTCTACAAAAATAAAAATAAAAAAATAGCCAGGCATGGTGGTGCATGCCTGTAGTCCCAGCTACTTGGAAGGGTGAGGTAGGTGGATCACTTGAGCCTAGGAGTTTGAGGCCGCAGCAGTGAGCAATGATTGAGCCACTGCACTCCAGCTTGGGTGACAGAGTGAGACCATGTCTCAAAAAAGAGAGAGAGAGGGAGAGAAAGGCCAGACGTCAGAGAAAAGAAAGTCCAAAGTCTTAAATACCAAGCCAGGTTTCTTTGTTAATTGTCCTCCTGTCCTGGCTGATAAGCCAACCCAGTCAGCTGGCAATCACCTAAATACTCTCTAAACAGATATTAAACTCCTCATGCTTTGAGTAATTCTGACCCATGACTTTTGTGTTTTAGTTTTTGTTCATGGAGTTAGGGGTTGGTAAATATATATATACATATATTTGTATTGTATCTTCAGACATTGAAAAATGAGCCTTGGGAAATAAAAACACTTCAGTCAGCGCCTATAATCTATTAAGGCAATTAATCAAACACACGCTTTGTCAACTTCCTCTTGTTCTGTTATGTTTTATGACTCTATTATTATTTCACGAACACAATAAAAAGAATTAATCTTTATTGCATGGAAAAGTTTGGGAGTTAAAGAAAAGAAACTTAGCTGCCAGTCTCCATATTGTGGTTCAAATCAATCATCTGACAGATTGGATTATTTTTAATGGTAATGCATTCATTAGGCCTTATTGGAAACATTTTAATGAATGATAGGATTTCCTCCCTACCAGATTACAGATCTGTCACTTGGAATGAACTTGCTTAACAACTCAGATGCCCTTTCATTAGCTCTTTTCCGTAATAGGATATGAAAATCTTCAGAAATTAGTAGTTGAATAACAGTTACATATTTACAGGAATGCTCATAAGTGCCTTGAGAAAGGCATGTAGGTAAACTCAGAAGAATTTTTCAAATCTAGAAATAATTAATACTAGAGGGGATTCAAGGTTTCTCAAGAGGGCACTTATACACGAAGGGGTTCATTTGTTTCTAGGTCTAGCTCCTCAGGCAGCTGGATTATTTCTCTACATCTAGTGAAATATAATCATAGACACCCATAAAAATAAGCACTTCTCAGTATATTAACGTGTACTTACTGAGCATCTATTATGACGTGAACAATAAATTAGGCTCCGTGGATCTAGAAGTAATTAAAACATGTAGTCTCTACGGACGAGGAACTTTAACCTAGTTGGGAAGATTCTTATGTGAGTACAATGTAAGTTGATTGTTTACATCAGTATATGAAAAATTCTAGCAGATTGATGTGGACATACGTGTCAATCAAGTGCAGAAAGAAATGAATTGGAATATACTGTGGGCCTGAGGGATATTGCAGACCCAGGAGATAGGTTTGATGAGTCTTGTGGGCCTAGAAGTTGAGGAAAACCACTGCAGTCCTACTGAGGATCTTGCAGAAAAGTTTTTAAGTGGTTTTACACATTTTGTCCTCTCTAGTATGATGAAGTTTCACATCTGAAAATTTCACTAGGATAAACCTATGTGAAAATCCTAGTTTCCAGATATATGTTACTTGCCTTAAATTCCCTTAAATAGAAAGTCATTCAAAATGACTATATTTTGTCCTAGAAAATGCTCTGAACCATCCATCAGGTCCCTGGATAACCTTGGAGTAATTATTTTACCTCTCTGAGCCTCAGTTTTCTCCTATGATTAAGAGAGCACCAAACTAGACAGTCATCATGATCTCTTGTTATTCACAAGTAGTTTCGTGAAGAGTTCTTTACTTTTCACTGGGTAGAAAACAGATATCAGAAAACCCAGCTGACCTATTCTTTCTGTTCGATGGATCCATCTGTGCATTTAAGTCAGTGCCTTGCCTGGTTTTCCTTGGCACGGGCAATTCACCCATGCTGTCAAGAGAGGGTATGGAGGTGAAGGGAAGTGTTCTGTTCTAGTTAGTTATTCAGTCCTAAATTATTAATGCCATTCCTGTTCTTCTATCACCTTGAAGTTGTTGGATGCCGATGGGTATTAATACAGGATAAGTTTCATGAGGTCAATGGGAAAGACTCCAAAACATTTTCTATGGTCAGCCAAGCAGAAGGCTAGGAGAAACAAGGTTAGGAGAAAAGAAAGAGTGACAGGAAATAAATGTTTAATCTAATCCTTGATTCTCAAGTATATAAAAATGGAGAAATATTATAATTGAAATTCTCCACACAGAATTAAGTCTCCAGTAAATTCATATGTTTGAGGACCAGTCAATAAAAACAAGGTTTACACTGAGCTGAAAAGTTCACTTTAAAACAGAAATGTTTGGGCTTGTTTTATTTCCCTTAAAATTAACCTTTGCAGAAAAGAGCAATCTGAAAGGGGCAGAAAACATGCAAATCATCTCTAATCGAGATTTTGCTGTAAACTACGTCTAGAAAGTCCAAGGCCTGGCTCTGTGACCCAAAACGTGAAAAGGAATGATGACCAAATGTAGCAAGATTCTCAAAATTTGAAGCATGCAGTGGCTTCCCCAAGTGTGCAGTCTGTTTTAGGGCTCTATATACCACAGTTGAGTCAAGCTGTTTGATATGTGCTCTAGGCACTGAACTGAGACCAGGAGATAATGTCACAAAACACACGTGGTTGGGGCAACAGAGACTGGCACTGTGTCTACAAGGTACCAAAACAATTTTTTTTAGGCTCTCCTTAGATACCCAGGCAAACAGGGTCTGGAGTTGACCTCTAGCAAACTCCAACAGACCTGCAGCTGAGGGTCTTGTCTGTTAGAAGGAAAACTAACAAACAGAAAAGACATCCACACCAAAAATCCATCTGTACATCACCATCATCAAAGACCAAAAGTAGATAAAACCACAAAGATGGGGAAAAAACAGAGCAGAAAAACTGGAAACTCTAAAAAGCAGAGCACCTCTCCTCCTCCAAAGGAACGCACTTCCTCACCAGCAACGGAGCAAAGCTGGATGGAGAATGACTTTGACTAGTTGAGAGAAGAAGGCTTTAGACGATCGAACTACTCCGAGATTCAAACCAAAGGCAAAGAAGTTGAAAACTTTGAAAAAAAATTTAGACGAATGTATAACTAGAATAACCAATACAGAGAAGTGCTTAAAGGAGCTGATGGAGCTGAAAACCAAGGCTCGAGAACTACGTGAAGAATGCAGAAGCCTCAGGAGCCAATGCAAAAAACTGGAAGAAAGGGTATCAGGGATGGAAGAAGAAATGAATAAAATGAAGTGAGAAGGGAAGTTTAGGGAAAAAAGAATAAAAAGAAACGAACAAAGGCTCCAAGAAATATGGGACTATGTGAAAAGACCAAATCTACGTCTGATTGGTGTACCTGAAAGTGACGGGGAGAATGGAACCAAGCTGGAAAACACTCTGCAGGATATTATCCAGGAGAACTTCCCCAATCTAGCAAGGCAGGCCAACATTCAGATTCAGGAAATACAGAGAACACCACAAAGATACTCCTCGAGAAGAGCAACTCCAAGACACATAATTGTCAGATTCACCAAAGTTGAAATGAAGGAAAAAATGTTAAGGGCAGCCAGAGAGAAAGGTCAGGTTACCCACAAAGGGAAGCCCATCAGACTAACAGCGGATCTCTCGGCAGAAACCCTACAAGCCAGAAGAGAGTGGGGGCCAATATTCAACATTCTTAAAGAAAAGAATTTTCAACCCAGAATTTCATATACAGCCAAACTAAGCTTCATAGGTGAAGGAGAAATAAAATACTTTACAGACAAGCAAATGCTGAGAGATTTTGTCACCACCAGGCCTGCCCTAAAAGAGCTCCTGAAGGAAGCGCTAAACATGGAAAGGCACAACCAGTACCAGCCGCTGCAAAATCATGCCAAAATGTAAAGACCATTGAGACTAGGAAGAAACTGCATCAACTAACAAGCAAAATAACCAGCTAACATCATAATGACAGGATCAAATTCACACATAACAATATTAACTTTAAACGTAAATGGACTAAATGCTCCAATTAAAAGACACAGACTGGCAAATTGGATAAAGAGTCAAGACCCATCAGTGTGCTGTATTCAGGAAACCCATCTCACGTGCAGAGACACACATAGGCTCAAAATAAAAGGATGGAGGAAGATCTACCAAGCAAATGGAAAACAAAAGAAGGCAGGGGTTGCAATCCTAGTCTCTGATAAAACAGACTTTAAACCAACAAAGATCAAAAGAGACAAAGAAGGCCATTACGTAATGGTAAAGGGATCAATTCAACAAGAAGAGCTAACTATCCTAAATATATATGCACCCAATACAGGAGCACCCAGATTCATAAAGCAAGTCCTGAGTGACCTACAAAGAGACTTAGACTCCCATACAATAATAATGGAGACTTTAACACCCCACTGTCAACATTAGACAGATCAACGAGACAGAAAGTTAATAAGGATACCCAGGAATTGAACTCAGCTCTGCGCCAAGTGGACATAATAGACATCTACAGAACTCTCCACCTCAAATCAACAGAATATACATTTTTTTAGCACCACACCACACCTATTCCAAAATTGACCACATAGTTGGAAGTAGAGCTCTCCTCAGCAAATGTAAAAGAACAGAAATTATAACAAACTGTCTCTCAGACCACAGTGCAATCAAACTAGAACTCAGGATTAAGAAACTCACTCAAAACCACTCAACTACATGGAAACTGAACAACCTGCTCCTGAATGACTACTGGGTACATAACGAAATGAAGGCAGAAATACAGATGTTCTTTGAAACCAATGAGAACAAAGACACAACATACCAGAATCTCTGGGACACATTCAAAGCAGTGTGTAGAGGGAAATTTATGGCACTAAATGCCCACAAGAGAAAGCAGGAAAGATCAAAAATTGACACCCTAGCATCACAATTAAAAGAACTAGAAAAGCAAGAGCAAACACATTCAAAAGCTAGCAGAAGACAAGAAATAACTAAAATCAGAGCAGAACTGAAGGAAATAGAGACAAAAAAACCCTTCAAAAAATTAATGAATCCAGGAGCTGGTTTTCTGAAAGGATCAGCAAAATTGATAGACTGCTAGCAAGACTAATAAAGAAAAAAAGAGGGGAGAATCAAACAGATGCAATAAAAAATGATAAAGGGGATATCACCACCGATCCCACAGAAATACAAACTACCATCAGAGAATACTACAAACACCTCTATGCAAATAAAGTAGAAAATCTAGAAGAAATGGATAAATTCCTCGACACATACACTCTCCCAAGACTAAACCAGGAAGAAGTTGAATCTGCGAATAGACCAATAACAGGCTCTGAAATTGTGGCAATAATCAATAGCTTACGAACCAAAAAGAGTCCAGGACCAGATGGATTCACAGCCAAATTCTACCAGAGGTACAAGGAGGAGCTGGTACCATTCCTTCTGAAACTTTTCCAACAATAGAAAAAGAGGGAATCCTCCCTAACTCATTTTATGGGGCCAGCATCATCCGGATACCAAAGCCTGGCAGAGACACAACCAAAAAAGAGAATTTTAGACCAATATCCTTGATGAACATTGATGCAAAAATCCTTAATAAAATACTGGCAAACCAAATCCAGCAGCACATCAAAAAGCTTATCCACCATGATCAAGTGGGCTTCATCCCTGGGATGCAAGGCTGGTTCAATATACGCAAATCAATAAATGTAATCCAGCATATAAACAGAACCAAAGACAAAAACCACATGATTATCTCAATAGATGCAGAAAAGGCCTTTGACAAAATTCAACAATGCTTCATGCTAAAAACTCTCAATAAATTAGGTATTGATGGGACATATCTCAAAATAATAAGAGCTGTCTATGACAAACCCACAGCCAATATCATACTGAATGGGCAAAAACTGGAAGCATTCCCTTTGAAAACTGGCACAAGACAGGGATGCCCTCTCTCACCACTCCTATTCAACATAGTGTTGGAAGTTCTGGCCAGGGCAATTAGGCAGAAGAAGGAAATCAAGGGTATTCAATTAGGAAAAGAGGAAGTCAAATTGTCCCTGTTTGCAGACGACATGATTGTATATCTAGAAAACCCCTTCATCTCAGCCCAAAATCTCCTTAAACTGATAAGCAACTTCAGCAAAGTCTCAGGATACAAAATCAATGTACAAAAATCACAAGCATTCTTATACACCAATAGCAGACAAACAGAGAGCCAAATCATGAGTGAACTCCCATTCACAATCGCTTCAAAGAAAATAAAATACTTAGGAATCCAACTTACAAGGGACGTGAGGGACCTCTTCAAGGAGAACTACAAACCACTGCTCAATGAAATAAAAGAGGATACAAACAAATGGAAGAACATTCCATGCTCATGGGTAGGAAGAATCAATATCATGAAAATGGCCATACTGCCCAAGGTAATTTATAGATTCAATGCCATCCCCATCAAGCTACCAATGAGTTTCTTCACAGAATTGGAAAATACTTTAAAGTTCATATGCAACCAAAAAAGAGCCCACATCGCCAAGTCAATCCTAAGCCAAAAGAACAAAGCTGGAGGCATCACACTACCTGACTTCAAACTATACTACAAGGCTACAGTAACCAAAACAGCATGGTACTGGTACCAAAACAGAGATATAGAGTAATGGAACAGAACAGAGCCCTCAGAAATAACGCTGCATATCTACAACTATCTGATCTTTGACAAACCTGAGAAAAACAAGCAACGGGGAAAGGATTCCCTATTTAATAAATGGTGCTGGGAAAACTGGCTAGCCATATGTAGAAAGCTGAAACTGGATCCCTTCCTTACACCTCATACAAAAATTAATTCAAGATGGATTAAAGACTTAAACGTTAGACCTAAAACCATAAAAACCCTAGAAGCAAACCTAGGCATTACCATTCAGGACATAGGCCTGGGCAAGGACTTCATGTCTAAAACACCAAAAGCAAAGGCAACAAAAGCCAAAATTGACAAATGGGATCTAATTAAACTCAAGAGCTTCTGTACAGCAAAAGAAACTACCATCAGAGTGAACAGGCAGCCTACAAAATGGGAGAAAATTTTCGCAACCTACTCATCTGACAAAGGGCTAATATCCAGAATCTACAATGAACTCAAACAAATTTGCAAGAAAAAAACAAACAACCCCATGAAAAAGTGGGTGAAGGACATGAACAGACACTTCTCAAAAGAAGACATTTAGGCATCCAAAAGACACATGAAAATATGCTCATCATCACCGGCCATCAGAGAAATGCAAATCAATACCACAATGAGATACCATCTCACACCAGTTAGAATGGCAATCATTAAAAAGTCAGGGAACAACAGGTGCTGGAGAGGATGTGGAGAAGTAAGAACACTTTTACACTGTTGGGACTGTATACTAGTTCAACCATTGTGGAAGTCAGTGTGGTGATTCCTCAGGGATCTAGAACTAGAAATACCATTTGACCCAGCCATCCTATTACTGGGTATATACCCAAAGGACTATAAATCATGCTGCTATAAAGACACATGCACACATATGTTTATTGCGGCACTATTCACAATAGCAAAGACTTGGAACCAACCCAAATGTCCGACAATGATAGACTGGATTAAGAAAATGTGGCACATATACACCATGGAATACCATGCAGCCATAAAAAATGATGAGTTCATGTCCTTTGTAGGGACATGGATGAAATTGGAAATCATCATTCTCAGTAAACTATCGCAAGGACAAAAAACCAAACACCGCATGTTCTCACTCATAGATGGGAATTGAACAATGAGAACACATGGACACAGGAAGGGGAACCTCACACTCTGGGGACTGTTGTGGGGCGGGGGGAGGAGGAAGGGATAGCATTAGGAGATATACCTAATGCTAAGTGATCAGTTAATGGGTACAGCACACCAGCATGGCACATGTATACATATGTAACTAACCTGCACATTGTGCACATGTACCCTAAAACTTAAAGTATAATAATAATAATAATAAAAGAAAGCAAGTTATTTATTTATATGTATATTTTCATAAAACTGATGATGAAATATGTCAAATTTCATAGAAGTGGATTCTTCTTTGTCTGTGGTGTCTGCACAGAATAAAGTCTACAGATACTCCTGAAATTCTGGAAATGGAATGCTCTCTCATGGAATACTCTCTCATTCCAAAAGTCTTGAGTGACATCCCTAGAGCAGTAAAGGAAAAAAATCTAATATTAACCAAACAATAACTATGTGTCAGACACTGTATTAAGTGTGTTACATATGTTATTATAGTAAATACAATCTGTCAATATCATTACAATTACTTTCTCCATTTGGGCATGAGAAACCTAGGACTCAAGGTTACACACTCAATGCCAGAATGGAAGTCATCTGTGCCTACTACAGGATCTGGCTTTGCAGACACCATCATGTTTACTACTCTAGTAATAAGAGTTAGTAGTGAAATTTCACGTGTATTCTGATAATTCTCACAAATGTTTGATATATATAATATTCTCTCCAGTTTACAGATATTATAACTGAGCCTTAGAAAGTCTAGGAAACAAAATCACATGCCAGTGGAAGTAAGACACCCCAGGGGCTCCTGTCCTGCCCGTAAGTTGTCGTAGTTCAGAATACACTTCATAAGTGCACATCCTCTATCAAGAAAATGAGACATAGGGTATTAGCAAGTATATGTTTTGACAGTGTGATATTTTAGTGTAAATAGGTAAACAGAGCAATGGGATTGAATGTTCAGAACTAGACCTCAGTACATGTGCAAATTTGGTATATGAAAAATGCAGTATCTTAAATAACTAAGGAAACAAACTTTTTCACAACAGCATTAAAACAAATGGGAGCCATATGGGAAAAGACAAAACTAGATCAGAGATCTAAATGTAAAAAATAAGACCACACAAGTACTATAGGAAAACTTGGGTATATTTCTCTTTAGCCTCAAGTGTAGGCCAGGTGCGGTGGCTCATGCCTGTAATCCCAGCACTTTGGGAAGCTAAAGTGGATCACGAGGTCAAGAGATTGAGACCATCCTGGCCAGCATGGTGAAATCCTGTCTTTACTAAAAATACAAAAATTAGCTGGGTGTGGTGTTGCGTGCCTGTGGTCCCAGCTACTTAGGAGGCTGAGGCAGGAGAATTGCTTGAACCCAGGAGGCAGAGGTTGCAGTGAGCCAAGATCATGCCACTACACGCCAGCCTGGTGACAGAGTGAGACTCCGTCAAAAAAAAAAAAAAGAATATAAGAAAAGATAATAAATGTAATGACATAATACATTTGATATAAGCATGGAAAAAATAAAAAATAAAAAAAAAAACGCCGTAAACAAGTAAAAAAAAAAAAAGCCACTGGGAAACCAGAAGAAAACAACTGAACACACATCACAGTTAAAGTTTATTGCTATCCTGGTAATATATAGGACCCTTTAAACTGAAGAGAAAAAGACTAGAAACTTGATAGGAAAAATGAGGATATACATAAACAGACCATTCACAAAACCATTAAATAATTTCCTGCAAATATGCATTTTTCCACACTTATAATGATATAAGTATAAACCAAAACCACATAAAAATACTATTTATCATCTTTCAGAGTGGTACTTTTCCCTAATCTGATAATATATTCTGTTAGTGAGGCTTTTGGGACCAAATGCTCTCATACATTGCTGTGGAAATGTAAAATGCAAACATATACAACCCTTCTGGGCAAGAATTTGGCCATAACTGACATTAACTACATATTCAGTTACCTTTTCTTCCAATAACCCACTTTTAGTAACTTATCCTGAAGATATACCTTGAACAATACAAAAATACACTTGCACAGGTTACTCCGTGAAATATTATTTGTAATCTCAAAGAATTAGAAACAACTTAAATATCCACACATGGGAGAATACTGAAATAAACTATGATACATCTCCACAGTGGAATGTAATGCGCCTTTAAGAAGAATGAGGAAGATTTCTATGAGCAGAGATGGAGGAATTTCCAGAATATATTAAGTAAAGCAAAGTTCAAGAAAATATCTGTATGTTACTTTTGTGTAAGAAGGAAGTCAGCATACAAAGGTGTGCATGAATCAGTGGAAATGGAAATAAAGAAAGAGCAAATCGGAAAATACTAATGTTAGTTACCTACAGAGGGTGGATGAGAGGGGAGGAAGAGGTAGAGAAATCAGAATGGAGTAGTCAGAACCCGGGGTAAGTAAATAATCAAAATCCAACGAGAATGAGAGTTAAACTCAAAATAGAATCAAAACACAAACAAATGATGCTAACTCTATTAAATGTGAAAAACAACCACACTGGAGGGATTGGAAAGGAAAACTAAGTAACATTGGGAAACAGCATTTTGATTATAATCTCCAAGGTAAGAGGTAAGAACTGTACATAAGCATCATAATCATATTAATAATTTATTTTGCAAGGAGGTACAGATTACACATTCTTAAATTGTGTGTGTATTCTATGATGGAATAAATAATTTTTATAGATACTGAGACTCGGGTGTCAGAGGAAAAATTTAAAAAGAAAGAAAAGGGAAAGGCTATAACAAATCTTATGGTGTTGAATTGGAATTGGAGATAGCTATAGGAAATCATAAGACAGGTTGAGAGGAAGGAAGGAAGAATGGAAGGGCAGGAGGGAAGGAAGGACGTACTACCCACAAATATCTCTGATTAATGTAGATACAATGGTTCTTAACAAATTTTAGTAGACAAAACCCAGCAATATATAAAAAGAATTATAAATTATGACCAATTCAAATTCATTCCATGGATTCAAGGCCTGTTCAATATTTAAAAATCCATCAATGATTGATTAACCATATTAACATCACCATATTAACAGGCTAAATAAGAAAAATCACATGATCATGTCAGTCGATACAGAAAAAGATTTTGACAAAATTTAATACCCATTTATGATAAAAACTTTCAGAAAAATATGAATACAGAGTAGCTTCCTGAACTTATAAAGAACATATTCAACTAAACTACTGCTAACGTTACAGTTGGTGAAATGTTGAACACTTTTTGCCTAACATTGGGAACATGGCAAGGATTTCCAATTCCATTCAACATAGTGCTGGCAGTTTTGTTCAATGCAATAAGGCAAGAATAGTTAATAAAATATACATATATAGAGCATAGGAAGAAATAAAACTGTTTCTATTTGCAGATGACATGACTTTCTACATATTAAATCCGAAAGAATCTACAGAACAAACCTCCTAGAGCTCACAAATTAGTTCAGCTAGGTCACAGGGAACAAAATAAACATATAAAAGTCAAATCAATTATATGTCTATATGCTAGTAACAAAAGCGTGAGCCCCATAATTGAAAACACAGTACAACTTACAAGCCAAAAAAAGCAAATAAGACAAATGTACATTTCATAATGTAAGTATAAAACTTGCATGCTGAAAATTACAAAATGCTGATGAAAGGAACAAAAGGAGATCTAATAAGGAGAGATACCCTGTGTTCATAAGTTGGAAGACTCAGTGTAGTAAAGATGTCAATTCTGCCCAAACTGATATACAAGTTTACCATAATTCCTATCAAAATAACAGGAAGATATTTGGTGGGTATAAACAAGACTACTCCAAAATTTATGTGGAAAATCAAAAGAACTAGAAGAGAAAAAGCCATTTTGAAGATGAATAGAGAGTAATGATTCCATTCTTAGTCTATACAGCTACAGTAATCAAGAATATGGATGATTAATGAAGGTAATCAAAGTATTGATTATGTGATGGGAGCATAGATCAATGGAATGAATCAGAGAACCCAGAAATAGCCCTATAAAAATATGCCCAACTGATTTTTGGCAAAAGTGAAAAACAGCTTAAGGGAGAAAACAGCTTTTTCAAGAAACTGTGCTAGAACAAGTGAGCATTTCTGAATTAAAAACAAAAGTAAACTTCAACATAAGTCTTACACCTTAGACAAAAAATTAACCCAAAATGGATTATGGACTTGAATGAAAAACATAAAACTATAAAACTTTTAGGAAAAAATATGCAAAAATCTTCAGGAGTTAAGGCAAAATGAAGAATTCTCAAATGTGACCGCAAAAGTAGGATTCATAGAATGAAAAATTAATAAATAGGCCTTCCTCAAAATTAAAAAAGAAGCATAGGAAAAGATGCTAAACATCATCAGTCATGAGCAAAATGCAAATTAAAATCACAACAAGATACCACTACGCACCAATCAGAATGACTAAAATAAAAAATACTGACAATACCAAATGCTGGGTTTAACCTGAGCCACAGAGAAATTGAAAAATTAATGAAATGTGCAGGGCTGTAGGTTAAATAATGCAGTCAATTCAATGTTAATTTCTTGTTTTTGATAATTGCACTGTGTTGGGGGGAATCTGGGTGAAGGTTATACAGATATTTTTTACACATTTTTTTCAAGTATTTTATAAGTCTAAAGTTATTCAAATATAAAAGTGTAAAAGTTTTAAATATTTTTAAATTCAAAATTGATGCCGGACAAAATAGATGAGAAACATCGACTTGTCATGTGTTTACTGTTGGGTGAAATCTAAGGCCTGAGTACTCTTCCTCCATTAGGGTAGCCAAGTATCTCTCACCGGCACAGACAGGGTGATAAACCATGGACAGTCTTACTGGTATATTGAAAGATGCTCATTTCATAGTGGGGAATGGCAGGAGTATTTTGGAAGTTTTTGGGGTTTTATTGGTATGATGAAGAATCATATGCTTTAGAAGAATTGAGTTGTGCAGGCTCATAAAATAGATTCTAAGGCTGAGAATGATTTTAATTTTTACTCTCTTCAACCTATTTAAGTTGTCTTCTTTTCTTTCCAAGGAAAACTTCCAGCTCTGAGCAGGTTGCTGTTCTAACGTGCGCAGGCAGTGGTTGTTGAATACATCTTGGCCCGATAGTGGAAGAATCCAATCCCCTCAACCTGTCATCTCTATGCTTTGGTTTCATTTATTTTCTCAGTCTTCCTTTCTGTTCTGTGGAAATAGCAGCAAAGGCAATGCAGTCTCTGGCAGCAGTCAGAGTGGCCTAAATATTAGTGATAATTGTATGGTACAGTAATTGCAAATAGCGGTGATTAATTCTTACAATAATAGCCGTCCTAAGAACAATTGATTTCCCTTCCAGTCATGCTCAAGTTTCCCATGAGAAAGCTTTAAAATGGTTATTATTATTAGTTTAAGCTTTGGGGGGAAAAGGGAAGATGATAAGAAAGGTGATTACTTTGGAGTTGTCAGCACTGATTCTTCATTAGTGTGGGGAGCAAGGGCATTCGTGGCAATGCAAGCGGAAGTAATATCCTACCTTGAAGGAAAATCAACCTGACTCTCAAAGCAGAGGGAAGCACAACTCAGTGAATGTGGATCTCACAATCACAGTCATAGATTTCCTTAAAACTTTGATGACGCAGCACAGAAAAGGAAGAGACAAATTCCTACTCAGCAATCACTCTCTCTTGCAGAAGTCTTTTCCAGCACTGTGCGATTTAGTTTGGAAACCTTCCTGCTATACCTATCTAGGTATTATTATCTCCATTTAATGTACACTAATGGGCAGAAATATGAAGCAGTAAATTGCCTTTTTTAGACCATTGAAGAAATCAGCATTGAATCTGGAATTTAATATTAAATAGCCATGACACTCATTTTTATGATCAGATTAAGAAGCTATACCAAAATTTCAGGGCTACTTTCCCTGGCTGACTGCCTTCCATCCCTCTTCTTCTTGGTTAAGCCATATGTTAATTAACACCAGATAGAATTTATCACCATGTATTCAGTACTCAGCTAAAACCAATCAGTCTATCATATATTAATATGCAAACTTCTCTCAGTGTTAAACATCATAGTTTTATATTGGTAACTCTCCAAATTGGGGAAAACAATTCCTAAATTTATTAACTAGTGTCAAATGTTTCTATCATTGAGGAAAATCACTTGATTTTTGACTGGTATATATATATGCACACATAAATTAAGTAGTAAAAATAAAATATTTATTTTGAAATTGTTCATTATTTATTTATTTTGAGACAGGCTCTCACTGTCACCCAGGCTGGAGTGCAGTGCTGCAATCACAGCTTACTGCAGCCTCAACCTCCTGGGCTCAAGCAATCCTCCTGTCTCAGCCCCCAGGTAGTGAGTAACTGGGACTATAGCTGGGACTACAGGCATGTGCCACCATGCCTGTTTTTTTTTTTTTTTTTTTTTTTTTTTTGGTAGAGACAAGGTCTCACTGTGCTGTTCTTGAATTCCTGGGCTCAAGCGATTCTCCTGCCTTGGAGTTCTGGGATTACAGGAATGGAGCCACCATGCCCAGCCAAGAATTTTAAAAGTTCACAATATGTTTAACATTTAATGGATTTATGTCTACTTTTACATACTTGCCCTTCCAAATAGACATGCACTTGGAAACTGATTGATAATTTTTCTAACTTCCCCAGATCTTACTAGACTTTCACCCCCACAAAGGTGAGTGCTCATTCTTATATACTCAGCTTATTCCTGTATCCTTAGGATCTGGTACAGAATCAAGTACAGTAGCAGGTACTAAATAGTTAGTACCTGGTACAGTGTCTAATAAGTACTTGATACAGTGTCTAGTACAGTATCAGGTACCAGGTACTTAGTACATGGTACAGTGTCTGGAACATTGTGATTAATAAATGTTTGATAAATGAATAGATAAATGGATTATGTCCACATTATCTCTCTGTATTTCAAGAAATCTGATACTAATGTTTTTGGGCACTTGTCTGCCTACATCCCCCAGGAGGCAGGGATTTTAACTGTATCAGTTAGCTATTTCTGCATAACAAGTTACCCCCCCAAATTTAGCAGTGTACAACAACAGACATCTGTTATCTTATATAGTTTCTGAGGGTTAAGAATCTGGGTTGTCCAGGCTCAGAGTTTCGCACTAAGTTTCATGAAGCTGTTGTCTAAGACTGTGGTCATCTTAAGTCTCAAATAGGGCTGGAGAATCCGGCTCAAATAGAGCTGGAGAATCCAGCTCACAGCATGTCTTCCTCCAGCATAAATAATCTGGACAACAGGGGGTGATCAGGTAAACATTAGAGCATATAAAATAGAAATATCAATCTTCTATTACCTAACCTTAGAATGACAAACCATCATTGATTTATTAGTCACAAAGACCAATCTTTGTACAATGGATGGGGCAGAAACCACAAAAGAGCGTGAATATTAGGATGTCATTGAGGGACCACCTTGGACCCTGGCTTCCTTAAGGATGATGTAACATTTTACATATAGCTCTCCACTTCAAACATATGTAATATGTTGTTAGTAAATTGTTTCAGATGAGGATAACTCTTTAAAGAGGACAGAAACATCTCAGATTTGAGAACCTCTGTAGTAGGCTTTATGCTAAGTCCATTCACAAGATTTCAACATTAATCTTAAGTGTGAAAGCATTGGAGTTAAAGTTGCGGGGAGCAACTAAATGAGGTAGGGGGCAAATGTCAATTTGCATGCCTCTCCAATAAGCGGTCATGGGTACTCATCAAATTCCCATACCTTAGCCTCTTCTTTTGAGCAGAGAAATCTTGTATTTCCACCAGCAGTTGAAAGGGCTGGCTTAGTAGTGTGAAACACGCAGTGGGATGGCTGATAATTAGTAGAATGGCTATATAATTTATTGCCCAACCCAGCACACTATTTAGAGCAAAATGGAGAACTATTAATAATTATGCCAAGGCAACAAGCATACATTGAGACTGTCTGGGGCAGTCTCGGACACAAATTCACCCTGTAAATTAGAGCCATTTATTTTGGGCCATTTTTACTGTGAGGTGCTTGGAATAGTGAGTTTGGTAAACAGTCCCTTGAAGCTTGCCTTTTGTGTTTTTCACAAGACTATCTTGCTCAGAAGAAAGAATTGAAAAAGAAGCAAGCAGCACAGTGTACTGTTCCTTGACAAAGGACAGCCTCTTGGGGAAAGATTGATTTGTAAGGATGTTGTCTAAGAATTCATGTCCCTCTCAAGGAAATGACCAGTCATTAGGGATTTGAGCAAATCTTTTACGGCAGTTTTCCTCATATCAGTTGCAAATAGAGGGTCTGTTTAATTTTGCAAAATTTGTTTTCATATGCATCTAATTAAAGTATCTGTTGAGTCCATCGTGTTGTGTTCAAGTTAATTGAATAGAAAAAAATGTAATGGCCCTCTATTAGATTTTCCTGGTTAATGTCATAGGCATCCATTGATTTTTTTTTAATTAGGGGTTTTTTTAATGGATTTGCACAAATTAAAATCTGTCTAATAACTGGTGCCCCTCTGGCAGTTCTCAGGACACTTGCTGGGATCTTGGCAAGCCCCCTTGATCGAATTTGGGGGAATTTGCCTTTTCAATGACAATTTCTTATAGAATTGTAAAATGAGATTAGAATTCCTGCTGATAGACTTTGCTACTCCATGGATTTTTCCTCCCCTTAGAAATAATCATGAGACTCTTACTGAGACAAACGTATAAATAGCAACATTCACTTGCACCCAATCACAGAATATTAAGGCTAATGCACTAGAGCCCAAGGACTTCTTGGAACTCTAGGTAGAATGTTATGCTCTTGGTTTTCTCTGGGTATAGTAGTAACAGGAGAGTCACTGAAGGGCTGGCTAAGTTGGATTTTTAGCATGGCTATAATGAGAAGAAACAATTGTATCCTAGGTGATTAAATTTCAATCCAGTCCCCATTTTTCTTTCTTTTTACATTTTCCAAAAAAAGTAAAAGAAGCTGCAAAAATTGTCTAAAGGCTTTGAATTAATTTAAGAGAGCACTTTTACTCATGCTGTTATTTCCCAGAAGTAGTTTTCAGTCCTAGGCTGGATCATAGTTCTGGTATTGATGGTTTATGAGGGTTTAAGGTCAGAAAGGGGTTAAACAATATTCTTACTGTAACGTGTTTCTTCTCAGCAAATTACTTAACATTCATTCTGGACTTGAGTCTGCTGCAAGACAAAAAGAAACCTGAGGGAAACTCAGGGGTGGAATAAACACTTTTCAGGGTCAGCATCTGGTGTGGGAGAAAGGAAAATACAAGGCTGCAGGGCAAGAGAGAAAAGAAAGCCTTCACCTTCATGGACTGAGTGGCTTTGAAGTTGCTCAGAGCACACCAGTCCCCGCCTACAATTTCCTTTAAAAAGGGAAGAAGAAACATCATCTGATAACCCTCCTCTTCACAGAATCAGATCACCAGAGAACATGCAACTCACCACCTTAGTTAGCCTACCACTTGCCATGTAGCCAAGAATACACTGAGTTAATGCAATCTCACCTCCACTCAAGGAGAAAACTATTAATTCATTCCCTTTCATTCCTTTGAACTATCTTCAAGGAATAAAATGAAGATGTCAGCAAAGACAATAACAAAGTCCACTCAATTTTACATATTGCCTATAAAGATAAAAATCTTTTCATTTATATCTTTTCAGGCTCTGCACTTGTTCTCTATTCATCCACACCCTACCCATTCTTTCATTTCCTAGGCCTCTATAAAATTTCCCCTGAATACTGCCACTAAAATTGCTTTCCTCTCCTTTATCTGAATACCGACAGTACATGCAATAGAAAGAATAAAAGTTAGTGCTTAATTACATGTTCCCTTCCATTGTTCTTTAACTATTTCATGTAAGTATAGGGAAGTGATATTTAAAAATCATTTATGCAATTTTCTCTTATACTTCTTGTTATCAACTGCCTCACCAACTCCCTGCCTGCCTTAACATACTCCACTCCCTTCTCTCTCTCTCTCTCTCTTTCTCTCTCTCTCTCTCTCTCTCTCTCTCTCCCCCCACCGCCTCTTTTTTTCTTTTTCTGAGATGGGGTATTGCCCTGTTGCCCAGGCTGGAGTGCACTAATGCCATCATGGCTCACTGCAGCCTCAATTTCCCAGGCTCAAGCAATCCTCCTTCCTCAGCCTCCAGAGTAGCTGGGACTACAGGCATGCACCACCATGCCAGGCTATTTTTTGGTGGGGGGAGGGTAGAATAGGGATCTCTCTTTGTTGTCCATGCTGGTCTTGAACTTCTGGCCTCAAGGTATTCTGCCTCAGCCTTCCAAAATGCTGATACTGTAGGCATCAACCGTGACGCCTGGCCACTACTCTCTTCTTTCTTTCCAGAAGTATCCATTAGGATTGTTTGAGAAGAAATTCACAGAATAATAGCCACCATCTGTATAGTGCTTATTATGTTCCAGTCAGTGTTCTGTTCACTTTACATGTGCATAGTCATAAAATCTGTAGAAGAACCCTTTCATGTAGATGGCATTATTACTATTTTACAGATAAAGAAACTGAGGCATAGAGAGCTTACCCAAGATTGCAAATCTAGTAAGTGAGAGTGGAGATCCAAATTCAGTGGTCTTGTTTCAGAGCTTGTGCTCGTAAACTGCTCCTATGTACAGAGGTGGAGTTTACATTAAACTTCTGATATCCAAGTTGGATTTTGCAACAAGGTAAAAGTAAAAAAATCAGTTCATGTTAATAGATAAATTCCCACTTAGCAGACCACAAATCAAACCTAAAGGATCCAATTACAAGGTGTTTTACATTGAACAGAGAAGAGAGTCCTTTTGCCAACAATGACTTGGGCAAACATACCCAAGATAGAAGAAATATCTGATTTAGAGAAGGTTCAAATTCTGAGTCCTTCCTTTTCAACCAGAGGAATGAAGACGAGAGACAAAAAAAGTAAGAGTGAGAAATCAGACATTAATGATATTGTTCTTGTCTAAACTCAACGATGGCAACTTTAACAATATCTATAAAGTATAGGAAAATCAAAGCTAATGACTCATTTCCCTGGCCATATCTTGGGGTATTCTATGCTTTAGTAAAATAAAAGCCTTTACTTTAGGGCTATATTCCCTATAATATGAGAATGATGGTATGGGAGGGTGAGTAGTGAAGCTGGGATTGAAATTATGTCCTAGGCTCCCTGCAGACTGGGCATTGCAAACTTGTGATGCATAAAGCCCTACATGTTCTAGAGGAGATGAAGAGAGGTTGAGAGCAATGGCAAATGGAGAAGGCCTTGTTTAGGAAAAGAGATAGCTCTTTGCTGAGACCTCAAAAATGAGGCCAATGTTAATAACACCAGCTTACTTCAAAGGGCAGATACAAACATTCACCCCTCACTGGGACTAGACCAGAAAGCAAAACAACTGGTAACTCCTCATAGGGATCTAGGGATGACGTAGAGAAATCCAGGTATATCCAAGGTCAATTATTACTCTCCTCAACTTCCATAAAAATGCAGAGCCCCCTTCTCACGTCCAGATACCATTCAGTCAAAGTAAAGGGAAAAATGAAATCTAAAAGACTAAACTATTACTTGAAGAGACTCAATCATCCAAAGTTACTATTAAACTATTACTATACTCTTATGCTTGGGAGGAAAACTTTGTGTAGAAACCTAGACCTTTCAGAAAAGATTCCATTGGTACTGAGATAGCTGGCTACCCATATGCAGAAGAATGAAACTGGACCCCTACCTTTCACCGTATACAAAAATTTACTCAAGATAGATTAAAGATTTAAATGTAAGACCTCAAACTGTAAGAATCCTAGAAGAAAAACCTAGGAAACAGCATTCTGTACATTAGCATTGGGAAAGAATTTGTGACAGAGCTCTCAAAAGCAATTCCAACAAAAACAAAAATTGACAAGTGGGCCTAATTAAACTAATGAGCTTCTGCACAGCAAAAGAAACTATCAAAAGAGAAAACAGACAACTTACAGAATGGGAGAAAATATTTGCAAACCATGCATCTGACAAAGGTCTAATATCCAGAATCTATAAAGAACTTAAACAACTGAACAACCAAAAACCAAATAACCTCATTTAAATAGGCAAAAGATAGGAACAGACACTTCTCAAAAGAAGACATACAAGCGCTAACAAAAATGAAAAAATGCTCAGTATCACCAATCATCAGAGAAATGCAAATCAAAACCACCATGAGATAACCATCTTACCCCAGTCAGAATGGCTATTATTAAAATTCTTCTATTGAATCATGAGGTTCTATAAAACAAAAATCAAAAAACAACAGATACTGGCAAGGCTGAGGAAAAAAGGGAATGCTTATACACTGGTGGGAGTGTGAATTAGTTCAGCCACTGTGGAAAGCAGTTTGGAGATTTCTCAAAGAACTTTAAAGAGAACCACCATTTGACCCAATAATTACATTATTGAGTGTGTACCTAGAGAAAAATAAGTCATTCTACCAAAAAGACACATGCAGTCCCATGTTCATCGCAGCCTTATTCACAATAGCAAAGAAATGGAATCAACCTAGGTGCCTATCAGTGGCAGATTGAATAAAGAAAATGTGGTACATATACACCATGGAATACTACACAAGCATAAAAAATGAAATCATGTTTTTTGCAATAACATGAATGCAGCTAGAGGCCATTATCCTAAGGAAATTAATGCAGGAACAGAAAACCAAATACTACATCTTCTCATTTATAAGTGCGAAATTAACATTGAGAACTTGTGGACATAGCAATGGGAATAACAGACACTAGGGACTACAAGAGTGAAGAGAGGGTGGGAGGAAAAGGTCAAAACACTAACCATTGGGTACAATGCTCAGTACATGGGTGATGAGATCAATTATACCACAAACTACAGTATCATACAATATACCCAGGTAACCAACCTGTTCATGTACCCCTGAATCCAAAACAGAAGTTAAAATTATAAAAAAGTAAAAATTAAAAAAAAGTCTTTGAGACACATGCACACATACACACACAAAAGAAAAGATGGCATTATTATCTGACAGGTTGAAGGGCCGTTACTACCCAGTGGAGTGGTATCTGTCACAAAAATCACATGTGTTACAGAAAAAAACATCATTTTCTTTGTACATCCAAGTTGTTCTTTCAGCAAATTTGGAACCACCCTATGTGACTACATGATTTAATGTTTTCTTCTCACCAAGCTAAACACTTTGAGATTAGGAAGCAGCATATCTTTTTTTTTTTTTTTTTTTTGGCATTTACTGCTGGTTCAGCCCACAACTGAAGACAGTAGGTGCCCAGGAATAATTGTTGAAAATGCTGCTTTGGGTCCCAAAGAAAGGGAAGATATCTCTCTAGTACCTTTTCCCAGCCAATTAAAAGAAATAAATTCACACACTGTATGTGATACTTTTCAGGCCAATTTTTTTTTTTCTTGTATCTGTCTTGCTAAGTATTGGTTTGGGAATCAGATCCGGCCTTACTACAGCCTCCTCTGACTGTGTTATAACCCAGGGAGCAGCTCCAAAACAAGACAGGCCAATTAGTAGTGCATCTAATTTTCCTAATTTCCAAAACTCTCCATCACAATGAGGCTATTACAGGAAAATTAACCTCTAGCAGTTGAAATCACTCAGTGTGGAGTTTAGCCAGGGGCAGAAAACAAAGCTGGGACTTCCACAGACAGAAAGCATGGAGCTTTTCCTTTCAAATGACTGTGTGAAAAGTCAGCCAAAATGTGGAAACCTTTTTATTCCACTGACTTTTGCAATTCTGTGGCAAGCAGACAATTTTGAGCAGGCAATAGAATAAAGAAGCAATAGAGTGGAATCCGTCTGGAAGGACAGACTTTCACCCAGTGACCTTGAGTGAATGGAAATGGAGAACAAAAAACAGAACAGAGAGTCAGAGAAAGAGAAAAAGAAAACAGCTTCTAAAGTAATCTTAGTCTTATAGGGGACAATAATGGAATGCTTTAATGAATGCATGAAGATTTGTAGTTGTTAATGTGTCAGCTAACGTAATAGGTACGTTCTTAGATTGGAAGGTGAATAGATTTTTAACATATAAGTCAATTTTTTATTAAATGCGGTTAGGAAAATGTACCAAGAGCTGTTATTCTTTAATAAGTAAAAAGTAGCCTCTGATGAATCTGTTTTGTAAATTTGTGATTTCTTTTATGCATTTATTAAAACAGCCCAGTAAGTGCCCTGATCTCCAATCAGGAATTAGACCCCAAGGAGGAGTTTCATGTACTTCATCGTGCACCTGTGCAGTAAAACCCCTCTGACAACTCCCTCCTTGAGACGAGTGTGCAGAAAGTATTCACTTTTCTTGCTTTAACCTGGTTAGAGTTTGGGGAATGGCCTTGTTTGCTCACGTAACCTGAAGTTCCATATTATATTTCTTCAGCAAGGGAACCTGGTTAGAAACGCCATTTTACTTTAAAAGAACTTAGCAGAAAGCTCCATTTACTGCTACTCCATTTACCGTTGATTTAAAAACAAACAAACAAATAAAAACCTTCCATCTACTTGGTAGTAAAAGCACCTAGAGGATGTTAAATTTCTTATTGGCCCCATCAGGTCTTCTCTCCAAAATGTAAATTTTTGCCATTCATGCAAGCCTGGGCAACGAGGCTCGGGAGCTAGTCACTGTTTTTCTGGCAATAGCAGATAATTAACCAGAGCCCTAGTAAAAGCAAGAATAAAAAGATGTCGAGAGCACGTGCACCTACCTGACCACCTCGTGGACATATGTGGACAGAGCAGCCCAAACAATTCAGACAACTCAGGATTGTCTAGAATTCATCAGGAAAGGCATTAAAAAGAGCAATTTCTCTCCAACTTTAAGGTGCACAGGAGTTACCTGAGGATCATGTTAAAAATGCAGATTCTGCTTTTTGCTCCTTTCCAGCATTCAAGACATCAAAATGAGGATGTGGTGGGTCCTCTTGGTGTGAAATTTCGGATTTCCCTGGGTCTTCCAACAGGAACCGTGATCAACTGTGCTGGTAACACAGAAGCCAAAAATCTGTATGTCATCTCTGTGAAAGGGATCAAGGGTGAGCTGAACAGACTTCCTGCTGCTGGTATGGATGACATGATGATGGCCACAGTCAAGAAAGGCACACCAGAGTTCAGAAAGAAGGTAGATCCAGTGGTGGTCATTTAGCAACAAAAGGCAAACTGGAGAAAAGATGGCATGTTGTTTTATTTTGAAGATAATGCAGGGGTCATAGTGAACAATAAAGGTGAGATGAAAAGTTCTGTCATTACAGGACCAGTTGCAAAACACTGTGCAGACTTGTGACCCCAATGAATGATTCTCTGGCATATTTGTAATAAAAAATTTTAAATCCATGAAAAAGTATTTGTCAGCCGCCACTCAAAAAATGCAGATTGTGATTCAGAAGATCTGGAACGAGGCCAGAATTATGCATTCCTAACAAGCTTCAAGGTAATGCTGATGCTGCTGGTCCATGGTCCACATCTTGAAAAGCAAGGCAGAAGATGACATGACACATATTCGAGATCCAAAATAAAAACTATAGAGTTTAGTTTCCTTGCTTTTATTTCCTCCCTCATTACCATCTAGGTAGGTAGCATAAGTATCAGTTTAAGAACATTCAAATTGCAAACAGTTTTGGTTATGGGAGGATGCTAGTAAAAGTGAACTTCTTTTTGGGGTCCAGTAAACATTATCCTTTACGCGATGCAGTAATTATTTTTTCTTTTTTTTTTTTTTTTAGACAAGGCTCTCAACTTTGTTGCCTAGACTGGAGTGCAGTCCTAGGAACACGGCTCACTGCAGCCTCAACCTCCTGGGCTCAAGTGATTCTCCTGCCACAGTCACCTGAGCAGCTAGGACTATAGACACCACCACCACGCAGAGCTAATGTTTTGTACTTTTTGTAGAGACGGGGTTTCACCATCTTGCCCGGGCTGGTCTCAAACTCCTGAGCTTAAGCGATCCTCCCTCCTTGGCCTCCCAAAGTGCTAGGATTACAGGTGTGAGCCACCATGCCTGGCCAAGAATTTTTTCTTTCTTCTTACTTTTGGGCTACATTGACTGAAGGTTTGATGTTTGAGGATGTGGCTTAAACTTTAACCTTTAAAAAGTCACCAGGGAAATGCTGCTCAGGTGGGCATTAATCAGAAGGCTGCAGGAGAGTAAGCCTAAATGGCTTCCCTTCAAAGACAATAATTAATAATCAGCAATTTTCAATTTATCCCTTTCTTTACAGGCTCTCAAACCACTTTGCATATTTTATGCCAGGAACTTCCACAGTACTAAATAATAAAATAGAAGAGCAATACTTCAGTGTTACCAAGCCATAGGCATGCCCTCCATTTATGTTGTGAAACGTAAAAATAAATGTGCAAAAAGGCCAGTTTACCTGGTAGGGTCAATAGTCAAGCTATGAAAGAATGATAGAGGTCTGGACTTCACAAGTCAAGCTTAGAGATTCTTTCCCAAACCGATTACAGTATGAAAAACTCAGGAATCCAGCACTGGGGAGTGGAGTTAGATAGGGCTTGCACTTGCTGAATTGACAGTGAAGAGGAGATAAGTAGGAAAAGTCTCAGAAAAGTGTATATATGCTGTGAGTTAAAGTTAGCTATTTACTCTTTCTGTTGATAATGAGAGAAAAAAAAGCAAAACAAATAATTTGAAGAAGAAGATTGATCTCAGGATTATTCAGAAACAAACTTCATTCCACATAGTAAAATGTAATGTATCAAGATTAGATGCTTCAGCCTCATGGCTGTATATTTACACTAAATAAAAGATGACAAAACATGAGAAGCGTGGTTAGGGCATTCAAGTGTCTTTGAAATTCAAAGCCTTAGATTTGAAGAAAAAATTCTAACAGCAACCAGATAGACAATATGTAAACTATTCCAGGGCTGGATATATTTTTTTGTCTAGTGATAGGAAACTGGAAAGAAAGAAAATGAAAGAAAATATAGAATAAGTAAAACACCTTTAACATGAAAAAATGAAAAACAAAACACTCAAACTATAGAAAAAATGTTTTTTTTTAAAACGACACTGCAGAAAACAAATTTAAGAATATATTACTTTGTACTCTCCAAAATTTCAAAGGAATACAGGCTCTATATAATTAGACATTAGAGATAAAATAGTAAAACTGAAAATTAATATTTGATATGTGATGGAAGCTTGCTGAGAAGCACACAATTTTTTAAAAGTAAAAGGCAAACGTATCTATTTTATTTTAAACTTTAATTTTATGTTCAGGGGTACATGTTCAAGTTTGTTATATAGGTAAATTGTGTATTGCAATTTGGTGTACAGATTATTTTGTCATCCAGCTAATAAGCATAGTACCTGATAGGTAGTTTTTCAATTCTCACCCTCTTCCTACCCTTTACCCTCAAGTAGCCCCGGTGTCTACTGTTCCCTTCTTTGCATCCATGTGTACTCAATGTTTAGCTTCCACTTATAAATGAGAACATGATATTTGGTTTTCTGTTCCTGTATTAATTCTCTTAGAAAAGGGCCTCCAGATGCATCCATGTTGCTACAAAGGACATGATCTCATTCTTTTGTATGGCTGCATAGTATTCCATGGTGTATATGTACCACATTTTATTTATCCAGTTTACTGTTGATGGCACCTAGGTTGATTCCATGTCTTTGCTATTGCAAATAGTGCTGTGATGAATCTACATGGGCATGCATTTTTATGGTAGAAACATTTATATTCCTTTGGGTATATACCCAGTAATAGGAGTCATGGGTCAGATGGTAAATCTGTGTTATGTTCTTTGAGAAATCTACAAATTGCTTTCCACAATGGCTGAACCACTTTACATTCCCACCAGCAATGTACAAGTGTTCCATAAAAGGAGAATTTTAGAAGGACTAAAGCTATAATCACAGATTTAAGCACTGAAGTATTAATGATCATATTTGGATATATCAGAAATTAAATCAGTGTTATGGAGATCAAACTTGAAAATATTTCAGAATTGAGGAAAGATAAAAATGAAATCCTGATGATATACATTGAAGAGAAAGAATAAGCGTCTAACATATAGATAATTGATGTGTCTGCTGAAGAGAACAAATCAAACAGGGTTATTTAAAATGTGATAAACAAAATATTTCCATTGAATGTATTGAATGAGATCGAGTCAAGTCATAATTCTGCAGATTAGAAACACCAATAAGTACATGTGGTAAGAGAAATAGAATACTGGCTTCCACAGTTAACATGGTGAAAGTTTCTACTTTGAAGGATAAAGGGAGATGACTATGAGTTCTGTCCTATTTTTGTTGCAGAAAAGAATACTTCAAAACTTAAAACAGGCTAGGTACAGTGGCTCATGCCTATAATCCCAGCACTTTGGGAGGCCAGAGCAGGAGGATCCCTTGAGTCCAGGAGTTCAAGACCTTTGTTACCTGGTAACATACGTAGAGATAGGGAAAACCCATCTCTACTAAAAATCAAAAAAAATTATCAACATGTGGTGGTGCATACCTGTAGTCCCAGCTGTTTGGGAGCTTGAGGTGGGAGAATCACTTGAGCCTGGGGAGGGGGAGGGGGTTGAGGATGCAGTGAGTCATGATCCTGCCACTGCACTGCAGCCTGGGCAACAGAATGACACTTTGTCCCCCCCCAAAAATAGAAAAAACCTAAAAAAATCTTAAAACAATAGCCATTTTATTTTGCTCACATATTTGGTGGGCCAAGAGTTTGAAAAGAGCTCAGTGAGGGTAGTTGTAAGAGACAAAATGCACCTGGCAATTAAAGATGGGATTTTACATATTCAGAGTAACGCCAAAAAAAAAGAGGATGGGGGAATATTAATAATGAGAACCATCATAGAGAAAAGAAGGGAGGCCTGGGGTTTTTATAGAAGTAGGTAAACACAGAAGTTATCCACTAGTTTTATGGGAGTCATGGTGTGGGATCGAGAGGGTTTTATCTTGGAATATATGAGGGGAGGATTGTTCTTTGTGCTAAGCTGCTTCCTGTCACACAAAGGGTGGGAAGATTTCTTGACCATCACTGTTTTCTAAACACTGTCAATGGCTTATTTCTGCCCCATCACATCTGGGAACTTACCTGGGAATATTTGATGGCTGAAGATGACTGAGGCTAAAAGCTGAAATCATCTGAAGCCTTCTTTGTTCACACATTTGGTGCTCTGGCCAGGATAGCATCAGTGCTAGGACTGCAAATTAGAATGTGGTCTCTCTATGGAGCATGGTGGTTTCAACATGGCCAGATTTGCTACAGAGCAGTTCAAGGCTTCAAGTGTGAGTTTTCTAAGTAAACTAAACAGAAATTTAATTTCCTTTTGTTACCCAGTCTTGGAAAGCATAAAGTACTATGCGCACCCTATCCTATTGACCTGAGCAGTCACAAGCCTTGACTAGGTTCTGGATGAGGAGAACAAGATGCCCAACTTTCAAATAAGAAAGTGTGACCTTTGGGAAAAAAATACCCAAAACTAGCATATCGGCTATGAATTATTTATATTCTGACACATAAAACAATGCACTCATTCCCTGTCCTGAGATCTCAAAGTCTCATCAAATTGTAGCACCAAATCAAAGCCTAGGATCTGGTCAACTAAATCAGGTCCAGGTGCAAATGAAGTTCTTCAGGTGTGAGTCTTTAAGTGTGGTTCCTCTCCATCTGAAGACCTGTGACCTAAAGAGACAAGTTATATCTGACACACCCACTATTCACCCACCAAGCAAACAATAGTGGGACAGGCACGAGAAACCTATAGATAGTCTCATTCCAAATAGGAAATTGGAGGGCACACAGTAGTCACTGTTCCATAACAATTCTGAAACTGAGTTGTGCATGTGTTGCTGATTCCCTGATTTGAGCTCTGTCCTGTTCCTTGGGAGTTGGTATATTACTCAAGGTTATCGAGAGAAACAGAACCAATAGGATATGTGTATACATAGAGATTTACTTTAAGTAATTGGCATATGTGATTGTGAAGCTGTTAGGAAAATGAATGTGCTGTGGTCAAGAATAGGCTGAGGCAGACATCCGATCCAGTGTGATTCAGTGAGTTTGGAGCGCAGGTGCACAACTCTGCACATTATGTAACCACACCATGTGAGATGCGTTAGGTGATCACCCATGTGAGCTCATTCTTGGCTCAAAGCCACTGTTGTCTGTAAAAGGTATAATTACCCTGCTAATGCTGTACCTATGGCTTGGCTCATGCTCAGGCTCAGCTCCTGCCTGGGCTTGCTTGTGCCCAGGTTTGGTTGCACCCACAGAAAGAGTAAAGCCATGTCAAAACTGTCTACAATTCCTCGAGTGTTTTACCAGCTACCTGCCACTTGCCCACTGACTCCCCTCAGACCTCAGTTAGAACCTGACGATTGTCATCACAAACAGGATCCTGAGCTGTGCTGCTCAGATGGGCTGTAGCAGAAACCTAGGGAGTGGTAGATGGTCCCCACAAGCATGGAGAAGGTGCTGAAGCAGCTGGAAGCACAAAGCACTGAGAAGGAGTGAGCTTTTACTGACAGAGTTGGATGGGCATTTTTGACTGTGCCACAAGAAGTGCACACCCAATCCCTGAGGGATGCAGCATGGGTAAGGGGCCTCCAGATGCTGGTGGGGCACCTGGAGGCCCAGCTACACAACTCAGAAAAACAATTAGAAGCTGCCATTAATGGGGACCTCCAGGCACAGGTGGGACACCTGAAGGGCCAGCTACAGAGCTTGGAAAAGGAATTAGAGGCTGCTGTGAATGCAGGCCTGGGTCCATCATCTCAGCCAGAGACCCCCACTCAGTCTGATAAAGCTGGAGAAGGTCCAGATACTTCATGGCACTCATAGCCACTACAATTTTCCGGTGTGGCCTGTTAGAAAGCCTGATGGAACTTGGCAGATGACGGTGGACTATAGGGAACTGAATAAAGTAACACCCCCTTTGCATGCAGCTGTACCATCAATAATGGAGTTGATGGACCGTTTGATGGTGGAACTGGGACAGTACCACTATGTAGTGGACTTGGCCAATGCATTTTTCTCCATAGACATCACTCCAGAGAGCCAGGAACAGTTTGCCTCCATGTGGGATGGGTGACAATGGACTTTTACAGTGTTGCCGCAGGGCTATGTGCATAGCCCCACCATGTATCATGGTCTTGTTGATGATATTATGTTAACCTTTGATTCTCTTGAAGATTTAGAAGTGGCAATGCTTCTCTTGCCTAGAATTAAGATATTGCAGCTGAGACCACCTTCCTGGCAGCCAAATGGGCTCTGCAGCAGGCACAAGTCCTATGGGTAGTTAACCAGAGGTGCCTGTTTGAGCTAGATGTGCATGTGACCATAGATGGTTTCAGCTGGGGCCTGTGGCAGCACATGGAGTGCTTGAGAATGCCAGTGGGCTTTGGGTACCAACTATGGAAGGGAACTGAGCTCCAGTATTCCTTCATAGAGAAACAGCTAGTAGCTATGTATGCCACCCTTCAGGCTTGTGAGAGTGTGACAGACAGGCTGCAGTCGTGTGGATAACTTACCCAATAGCAATATGGGTGCGTTCATGAGTAACAATTCCCTGGACTGGGACAGCACAGACATTCACTTTAGCAAAGTGGGGTGCTTACTTAGAACAGCGAAGTACACTGAATATGAGCCCTTTAGCAACAGAATTGCAAGAGGTCTTGGGACCTGTAGTCCTAATGCAAGATAAGACCATGCGGCCTGAGGCACTACTAGACCTCAAGCCTTCACTGTTGAAGAAAGGGCACCCCCCTTATTCCTGATGAAGTATAGTATACAGATGGGTCTAGCTGGGGTGCTGCTACTGCCTGGACTGCTGTTGCAGTACTGACACCATAGGGTTTGATACCAGGTGTGGACAAAGTAGCCAATGGGCTGAACTCAGGGCAGTGTGAATGGTGATCACCAAAGAGGTGACACCTATGGTAATCTGCACCAATAGCTGGGCAGTTTATTGAAGCTTAACCTTGGGGTTAACTACCTAGAAGCTACAGAGGTGGCTAGTTGGTCACTGTCCCATGTAGGGCCAAACCGTGTAACAAAACCTGTAAGAGGAAGGCTGACCTCCTCCAACTAGCTATGGGGACGAACAATAACCTGTTGTTGCCTGCCCCAGTGCCCCTAAATGTAGGGAAATAAAAACATGGCTTAATGTATAAAGCAACATTGGGGTAACGTCACCATGGGGTGGTTGCCCACCATAACCTAGAGTTGTTTCCCCCTGTGTTACTGCTGTGGCCTCTGGATCCAGGGTTCCACCCTGTAGGCATGTCTCCCCACTAGAAGAACTCCCTCGGCCTAGAGGGTGGAATATAAGGCCTATGTGTCAGACCTGTGTATCCAAGGCCTATGTATCCCTTGGGCGTAGGAGGTGGAGTGTAAGGAAAATGGGTGTGCAGCAGTCAAGAATAGGCTGAGGCAGACATCTGGTCCAGCATGACTCAGTGAGTTTGGAGTGCAGGCACACAACTCTGCACATTATGTAACCATGTCACATGAGGCTCATTAGATGATCACCCATGTGAGCTTGTGCTTGGCTTGGAGCCACTAAGGTCTGTAAAAGGTATAATTACCCTGCCAATGCTGTACATACAACTTGGCTTGCAACCAGGCTCAGCTCGTGCCTGGACTTGCTTGCACTCAGGCTTGCTCTTGCCCAGAGAGAGAGTAAAGCAATGTCAAAACTGTCTACGATTCCTTGAGTGTTTTTCCAGCTACCACCACTCACCCACCGGCTCCCCTTGGACCTCAGTTAGAACTTGACAGGAGTCCAGGAAGTCTGAAATGTGCAAGGCAGGCCTACAGGCTGGAGGTCTTGGGAAGAATTGATGTCGCAGTCTTGAGTCTAAAGACAACCTGGAGGTAGAATTCCTTCTTTTTGTGGGGGACCTCATTTTTTTTTTCTCTTAAGGCCTCCGATTGATTGGAAAAAGCCCACCCACACTATGGAAGGCATTATGCCTTACTCAAGGCTTCTGGGCTTTGCAGCTTCTTCTAGGCTGGTATTTGACAAAAACAAACAAACAAACAAACAAACCAACCTAGATACCATGGTCTAGCCATTTGATATATAAAGTTAACCATCACATTGTTTTTTCCGATTCCAACCTCTGAATCATCCTTCCTTTTCCAAAGAAAATTTGGATTGCAAATGAATGGTCTTCTGGGGCTGAGAGTCCAAGACTTCTGTTTACTCCATGTTTTATATTGTTTTATACTGTCTCTGTCTTTTTGGGGTAAAGCTTTGTCTCTTCTTCTTCCGCTGCCTCATCATATAAAAGCTAACTATTGAAAATCTGTACCATTCTAGGTGTGCTACTTGAATTAACTCATTTAATCCTCACAACAGCCCTATGAGATAGGTATAATGATTATCTCTTCTCTTTCAGGCAGAAAATGAAGCAAATGGGAAATAACTTGCACAAAATTGCATAGCTTACTCAGCAGGGTTGGGATTCTAACAGGCATTTTGTCCATAGACTTGCAGCAACTATACATGGCATTGGACATATTGAAGCATATGCTTCCTTTGCGGGACTGACTCACCTTCTCTTGATCAACAGGGACAGTGCACTTCCAATAATTTGTTAAAATGTAATGAACATGTTGGAGGCAATTGTCTTGGTTATGAAAACAGACATCTGTCAACTAGTTAGAGCCTCTGGAAATGTCATCAAAGAATAAGCCTGACCATAGATTGTCTTGATAAAAGAAATCCAGGGGAGGAAATTGGCCTTAAATACCCTAATATGTGGAACCCACAGGTGGAACAGGGCAGGATCTTCTCATTTTATTATTTCTTTATATTCTTTGAAGAAAAGAGAAAAGGCTATAGCAGTGGGCATTCATTGTTTAATTACAGTACTTCTCACATCCAAATAATTGGCCATGCTCCTGCATTTTCAATAAGTTGCAAATATATATCTATATCTATACCTGTCTATCTATCTTCTATCTATCTGTATAGCTGTAATATTATATATATATATATAACAGAACATGAAGAAGAAAGTAGTGAGACACAATGTAAAACTGGGTTTTAATTTTTGAACTTTGTCTTTTTCTCCTTTCTGTTCCCTTCCTTCTCCCCTTTTGATTTCTCTATCTTGCCTTTTTTACCTATTTCCTTCTATCTTTCTTTAAAAAATAATTCTGGAAAAAAAACCCTGTGTATATGTTTGCCTCCCTTTCTTTTCCAACAAATTGGTCCTTAAAAATCAAGAAGTCAAGAAGGAAAAAGGAGACAAGACAAGTGAGGGAGGTGACCTCTATGCAGTGGAAAGTCATGAAGGTCTTCAAAAACTGTCCCAGATTCCAGAGGACATTCTCCCTGGCCTCCCCTGCCCTGCTTGAAGTCAGAGCAGATGCCTCTGCTGGCCGGCCATCTGTTTGGAAATGTGCAAGGGCATCTTACAGTTTCCACGTGAGGTCTGTTTGCCTGATTCAACAGTGTGCCAGACTGGGGATCTGAAAATCTAGTGTCCAACAGGGATCTGCCATCATCCATAGCTCTCTTGTTTGTTCCCTTTGCTCTTCCTGGAGTCTACTTTTAATATAATTCACACATTGTATGTAACTGCCTCACTCCTACAATTCAGCCTCTGGGAGAAGGGGCAGTGGAAACCAGAGAGCAAGAAAAATGCTGTATCAAAGATACTAGAAAAAATATTATTTTAACGAGGTACAAGTCTGGGCCAGGAATTAACAATGCAATAACCCCTTCCAGGAGGTGCCTCCTCCTAAAATCTTCCCTTATCCTCAGCATTGCTTCTGCCTAGTCCCCTTACTTGCACTAAAGATTGAGCCAGAATATATCTGTGACATTCACCGTGGAACTCTCCTGAGGTCCCCCATTTCAAAACATTTGAAATAAGCTGTTCTGGAACACTTGGTGAAAGAGCGATCAAATAACACCCTGCATGCTCCTGATTAATTATCTTGTTAGGAACACACTGTAGCACACTGCATCTAAATGCAAATTTTTGTATTTGAGATTTTTATTAAATTTTATCAGTCAAATGATTGCTTCTTTATACTGAAAAGGGTTAGGACTGATTAACTGTAGAAGCTCAAATGATCCACAAGGACACAACTATCTTCTTGCTTAATTTAAAATAGACCCCCTTGCTTCAATTGAGGAAGTAGAAGATAAATAGTACTTTGAGGAGCAAACTGCAATAAGACAGTAACACAGCAGTGCAGGGCAACTTACCCCAAGACTAGTGATAACTGAGTAGGAGTGATAACCATTATATTGGTGATTTTCAAATTTGGGGGCCATATTTTGCAGCATTACACACACACACACACACTGTGCATTTAACATTTTATGAGTCTATACTTTTCCATATGATTGTACTTTATTTATTTTCCATTTTACCCTGCTTTATTCTTTGTTTTTAATGTTTAAATGCTGGTTGCAACCCAGTTAAACCCCTATAAGCAAACTTGATCTTCCATTTAAGAAAAACAGAAAGAAAAGAAAATTCCATTAGATGCTGCTCTTGCTCATGGCATTTCTAAGCTTCATTAAAACCCCAAATGAATGATGGAAACAGTGTTCCTAAACAATACCTCCAGCTCAAAGTGCTCGTTATAAAGGGTCAGCCTAAAATCAGATAAAGCAGCAGGGCTGAGAACAGCAACACAACTGTGCAGAAGAATTTGCTGAAGACGGCAGGCTTGGCAGCAGAAAGTATTCCCTGGCGTGTGGCATTATGTTTAAAATGATCCCAGCTTCCAAGGGCATTTTACGTTCCCAAATGTAAGTGCTGGCTGTGCTTAAATGGTTTTCCAGCACTGCTCCCCTCCCCATCCCCCCTGCTCAGACCCTTAGACCACTGGGTGTCTGGGAGGTGAGATGGCCTCAAGTCCAAGGCTGGCCATGGCTATCATTTTTCTCACTGCCTTCCAGACTGAGTTAGGCATCATTACCTTTCATGGCATCCTTTTATGGTGGACAGATCTGTTTTACAGATTCTGGCTTGTCAATCACCATGCATCCTTGTCAAGAGTAGTTCTCAGTTAATCTGGAGCCCAACACATTAATGTCAAACATTCTATTTTGATGGTGGAAAAAGCATTGATTCAATATCTTCTCTTTGGAACACAATGGCAGACACATTATTTAATTTAAGACTAATAACCCCACAAAAATGGTAATTAATCCTATTTATGTGAAAATGATCTTCAGGAAGGTTGAGCTAAATTTTCCAAAGTCCTGCAGCTAGTGGGTGGTGGGGATGAAAATACAATCCTGCCTGGGTCCCCTGAGCATGCTCTTCCTAATACACATATAGACAGTATAGTTTCGCTTTGAACCAGAGTACATCAGCTGGAACTTTCACAAAAAACTACTTTTAGCCAACACAGTGGCTCATGCCTGTAATTCCAGCACTTTGGGAGGCCAAGGCAGGAGGATCACTTGAACTTAGAAGTTTGAGGCTGTAATGAGCCACGATCGTGCAAATGCACTACAGCCTGCATGACAGAGTGAGACCCTCCTTCTAAAAAAAAGAAAAAAGACAAACAACTCTTGATCCTGTACTTCCACACTCAAAATTTCCCTATATATCTAAAAACCCTAAGAAGGCATCTGAGATTGAATGAAAGCTGAGTTGGAGATCATGAGACTGAGTTCCTAGATCACTTCATGGGTCAGACAGGATATTTCCCTTGAAACGTGAGCGAAGGGATGAAAAGAGGGGAGTGAAAGGAAGTAGAACTGGGGAGAGAGACATTTAATTAGATACACCACTCAAGGAGAAAAAAAATGTAAGATATGTACTCAAGGAGAAAAAAAATGTAAGATATGTACTTTCAGATTACAGGGGCTGCAATGGAAAAGATTTGATTAAAAATCTATTGTTCGCTTCATTTTCTGTCCTCTTCTCTGAGATCATTATTCACAGTGCTTTTACACTTTACAGATTTGGACTTAGTTCCTGATTAGTTTAGACATGACCTCTTTTCAGAGGCCTAATCCTTCTAAAGCTTTCTGTCAAATCAATTTGACGTTTTTATGATTGTTACTTAATGTTTTTGTGTAAGGAAGTTACCTATTTATAATTGAAAACAAGGAGAAACAGTTTTATTGTGGTTTGGGAAATGCTCCCTAGAAGAGGAGCCCTCTGCCAGGTGCTAATTGCATTCCTATTGTATTTTGGCTTCATGCTTCCCACACTAGGGAGAGGAAGAGGGTTTCGGGGGAGGGGGGAGATTTGAAGATAATTGAACAAGGTGAAAATGAATGCTCATTAAATTCCAGAATACAGGAGGACTCATTTCATATGAGAGGGCTGTAAATATGACTTTTAATGAAGTTATGACATGGTTGCCAATAAAAGTCATTTACTCTGCAGTATTACAGTTAATTATACACAGCTGGAGCCATTTATGGCATGTCCCTTGTTAACTTTGCCTTCACTGCAGATTAACACTTTCAGCACAGGATCAGCAGGAAGCAGGCAGTTTTACACCCAAAGAAAACATGAAATAAATGTCCCATATGACTCAGAATAATCATCACTAGCTGTAGGAGAACACGCCCACCTGACCCTCCCCTTGGCTGGCCCTCCCTTCCAAGAGCACGTTGGAAGGTGAGATGCAAATAGAGAAGAGAGAAGGAGAAAGAGAGATGTGCCTTTTTCTTTTTGAAAAAAAAGTGAACACTTCTCTTGATTTGTGGGAAAATTTATAGACATAACCATTTTATTACTAGTTTTAGGAGCGTTTTATTAAATACATGTCACATGTACTGATAGCAGTGTAACTAAAATACTAAAATAAAGCCATCGAGAAAGAGCGAAACTGACATGTTGTCCTTAGCAGCTTAACCCTGTTGACAAAGAGCCTGTTTACAAAGAGCCTGTTCCACAGCTTGGCTAGAAGAGATTTCTGTTTCTGAACATCTTGCATTCTGAGAAGGGTCGATAATCATAGGATGCTGTAGGAGAACAGTAGTTACAAATAAGCAAGGCATCCTGGTTGGTTGTACCAGGAGCCAGAATAAAAGCACATCCTAAAGCCTTGTTTCCCGAATACACCATGAACAGCAGAAAGATCCCAGTTTTTATTTATTAAGATAATTTCAACTATAGATGCAGCTTTCTACCTTCATTCTTGGAGTCTCGTTGTTGTGAAAAACTAGAGCAATGCCATGCATTATTGTTTTATTATGGAGTGGGAGTAGGGGAGGACCTTACTCTGTGACCAAAACTGTCATAAGGTTTTGGCTTGGGTTTTGATTTGTGTTAACAGTTTTCTGTCCATGAGTATTCAGCTGTCCAAGTCACCTAGGTGTGGTGCTGGTATCTTCGTGGGGCCACTCTAATTGGTTGTCTGAATGAGCTGTCACAGACAGTAACGTCAGAATCTCGCTGAGTTCATTTCTGGATTATTTCTGGTTCACAACTCTGTGGTTGTCTGGTTTATCTCTGGTTTGTGACTGATCTGAATTATTTCTGTCATTAATTAGTGGCCATCTGTTTTCTGTCCACCAGTGTCAAGTGCTAAGAGGTTGATTCCGTGTTGTATGTCTGCAGGATTTCACAAAATTTCCATCGACTCTGGCCTTCCTCTGCTTTTTACAACTGTTTCAAGGGAGCAGCTATTTTACGAGACCACAGCCCAGTCTAAACATTTGGTGGAGAAAATCTCTCCAGTCACATCATACATCATTGATCTTTTTCTTGGGAGAATGGGGGGAACACAGGAAGCACTTTCAAATGGCTTGTCTCAAATTATCTTGTCTATGGAGGGGTTGCTTGTGTTGGGATGCAGAAAAGAATACTGCAAAATGACGGCCTCAGAGGCAAAAGTTTTTCTCTCACTTCCTTATACCCTCTTGTCTCTCAAGTCTTGTTTTCCCCCAAGGCTACCCATAGAACCTAGCATCCCTCTTCCCCAAGGTGAGTGAGTCATAGAAACCAGAACTCCTTTACTTCAAAGCCAGTCATAAAACCTAAAACCATTTCTTTAACTTTTCCCTCAACTTTCTGCGTAAAAACTGGCTACCAAGAAATTATCTGACCTACCTTGTTTGACAGTAGGCATAAGAATCCCATTCCATATAAGTGGTTCTATTACAAAGATACATGCACATGTATGTTCACTGCAGCATTATTTACAATAGCAGAGGTCATATGATCAACCTAAATGCCCATCAATGATAAACTGGATAAAGAAAATGTGGTACATATACACCATGGAATACTATGCAGCCATAAAAATGAATCAGATCATATCCTTTGTAGGGATATGGACGGAGTTGGAACCCATTATTCCCAACAGGCTACCACAGGAACAGAAAACCAAACACTGTAAGTATGTTCTCACTTATAAGTGGAAGCTGACTGATGTGAACACATGGACATGTGTGGGGAGGGGGTACCAAAACACATTGGGCACCTATGGCGGAGTGGGGAGAGGGAGATCATCAGGAAGAATAGCTAATGAATGCTGGTGATGGGACGATCTGTGCAGTAAATCACCAAGGCACATGTTTACCTATGTAACAAACCTGCATATTCTGCACATGTACCCCTGAACTTAAAAGTTGTGGAAAAAAAGAACCCCATTCCAGAGAGGGTCCTGCCCCACATCCAGAAAGAAGGAGTGCTGTTCAGAGAGGCCAAGAAGAATCTAGACAGACAGGCCTTGCTATGTTTCCCCCTGCAGTCTATCACCATTAGATCACACCCTTTTTGCCCAATCATATTTCTACATGGCTGTCCAAATGTTGTTAAACCTAAGCCCATAAATGGACAATTTCCCTTGCATCTTTGAGTCTTCATTCTGAAGGCTCCAGGATATTCACATTAAATAAATTTGCATGCCTTTTCTCCAATTAATCTGCTTTTTGTGAGCTGAGTTTTCAGCGAATCCCCAGCACTTGCATACCATCCTCTGTATACTGGCTTTTGTAAAAGCGGATTTTTCTGATGCTGTCCTGTGTGTGTCTGTAAGAAAAACCTCCTCACTCTTTACAGAGGGAATAGGATTACAATGAATACTCTGTTTCTAATTATAACCCCTCTCCATTTGTAGCTAGATTTTTTTAAGGGGCATGTTTAGACAGTTGCTGATCGTGAGAATCTGTCATATTTCCACACCCCAAGACAAACACACACATCTTCCATTAAAGGGGAGAAAGCATAGGAAAATATTTTTTACAAGCTGAAACAGTTTGGCATGGTTTGCAGAGCACGGCGCCTGGCTTGGCTTGTCTATCGCATTGTGGATAAACCTGAAGGATGATGGAGTGTGAATGCAGATGGAATTCACAGGGTTTATCTGGAGTCTGAAGACCACTTATTGATGAACACTTCCTAAGAAATTGAATGGCATCTGTATAACCTGGCCTTTTCTTGATTTTCTCTTGAAAGATATTAAGAGTTACCCCCTCTGAGAATAAACTAGAAATCTCTACCTTAGTAGTTTGGCACCCAGACAAAGATCCCTACATGAGGTTCAAACCCCAAATATTTCCCACTTGTCCAAGATTTTGATAAGATTAGTCTGATGCATAATTTAAAATATTTCTGAGCATAGCTCTAGTATACCTTTATCTAACTCTGAAGGAGATTAACAAATTAGAATACAGCATCTTAAATTTAAAGAAGAGAAGGAAGAAATTGAATCATTAATGTTTTAAGTGCACTGGCCTTTTAAGAAAAATTTCCCTACCAACTCAGGAAAAGTCAAGCTGTGCTGGCAATGAAAGGTTACTAGATAAGAAACAAAGAAATGCAAATGGTATCAGCTAGCAACAAATGGCCATAAAAATGCACTAATGAAAGCTTCTAATACACATAAATAAATGCAGAATTATTATAAAGTCCTAGTTTATGTAATGTACGTATGAATTGAGGTAAATCCTTTGATAAATTAGGTGGGTTTGATAACTTTGTCATAAAATTTAGCAAGGTGTCTTCTAATTTTATCACAATGAGGAATAAAATATAAATTTAGCATTTTATATGAGTGGGTATTTTTTATAGAAAGTAACTTTATCTTTCACTTCCTAAATTTCCAAGTCTGTTTTGAAGTCAGATAAATTATCATTGTTTCCATACAGTATTCAAGGTTATGAGAATGTACACATATGTAACTACTTGAATTATAATTACTGTCTTCTTAAAGATTGGTTTTTCTGGACTTTAGACAATTCTGCAAATCATCTGGGATTGTTTTTTTCTACTTGCACGTCTGAGTAAAAATTTAAATGTCACCTGTCTGATGAAATGTTCTTGTCTGTATACAACAATTTTGTGCTTTATAAAGCTCCAATTAAGATGGTGAGTTCAATGTGGTAAAGCCATTCTCGATTAGGTTAATATATATTGAAGCTAAAATTAAAGGCCTTAAATTTTTCATATAAATATATATTTGTGTAAAGGAATACTTAAATTATTAAGCAAAGAAAGCTTGTAACTACTTGAAAATTCATCTTGTAGTAATCGGTCAGATATTAAAATAGCTAGTAAAAATCATCAATTACATATGGAATCTACTCTTCCCCTCATATACTCACATTCAAAAGCCTTCTAATATTTGTGTGCCATTTTAAATTTATTTTTATTTTTATTTTTAGAGACAGGATCTGCCTCTGTTGCCTAGGCTAGAGTACAGTAGCTTGGTCATAGCTCACTGCAGCCTCAAACTCCTGGGCTCAAGTGATCTTCCCACCTCAGCCTCCTGAGTAGCTGGGGCTACAGGTTCACCACCATACCCAGCTAATTTTTAACTTTTTTGTAGAGATGATGTCTCACCATATTGCTAAAGCTGGTCTCGAACTCCTGGCCTCAAGCAACCCTCTTCCCTTGGCCTCCCAAAATGTTGAGATTATAGGCATAAGACACTGTGCCTGGCCTGTGTGTCTTTTTGATGATCTTTGTCAAACTCAGAATTTTTTATTAAGGTATAATTTACATACACAAATTATGGAACATTTTGAAATGTATAGTTTGATAAATTTTGACAAATATATACAACTGTGTAATCATTACCACAGTCAAGATGAAAATATTGATGATTTCCAGATGGTTCCTTGTGCCCCTTTGCAGTAATTCTCCTTACCACCCTGGTACTAGATAACCAGTGATCGGTTGTTGTCACTGTAAGTTCGATTAGTCTTTTAAAAAATTTTATATACTTGGGTTTATATAGTATGTAGCCTTTTGTGCCTGGCTTCTGTTGTACAGCATAATGGTTTTGAGATTCATTTGCACTGCATTTTAGGGCTATTTTGATTGAAGCTGCTATGGATATTTACATGCAAGTCTTTTGGTGGGCATGTATTTTTTATTTTTCTAGGAATGGGATACTACATCCTAAGTATATGATTAAATTTATGGAAAATTGCTAAACTCGTTACCAAAATGATCATTTTTAAAAATAAAAGTTCCTCATTTCCAAAGCAACTAAAGTTTCTTATAATTAATAGAGTAACTTATTCTAGGTTTATATGAAAATCTTTCCTTTCTGATTAAATAAATTAATCAAAACAGCAATCATTTCTTATCTTCAGGTATCTATAACTTATGACCATTTCTCAACATAATGATGGTTGTCTTCTGACAACTCATTTTTATATATATATATATATACATATATATACACACACACATTCAGTTTCTATTCAATTCAATATATATATTCAATTTCTTAATAAAGGCCTATCTTTTTTTTTTTTTTTTTTTTTTTGGTGACAGAGTCTCGCTCTGTTGCCCAGGCTGGAGTGCAATGGCGTGATCTCGGCTCACTGCGAGCTCTGCCTCCTGGGTTCACGCCATTCTCCTGTCTCAGTCTCCCAAGTAACTGGGACTACAGGCGCCGGCCACCACACCTGGCTAACTTTTATTGTATTTTTACTAGGGGAGGGGTTTCACTGTGTTAGCCAGGACGGTCTTGATCTCCTGATCTCGTGATCGGCCTGCCTCAGCCCCCCAAAGTGCTGGGATTATAGGCGGGATGACACTGCGCCCAGCCAGGCCTATCGTTTTTATACTTCTTTTCCCAAATTTAGGTCCCAAATTTAGAATAACAAAAACATTAATCTACCTTCTACAACTGAAGGATCACTTCCTCAAGGGCCTCTGGGTGACCCCAAGATATACTCTTTCAACCCGTAAAACAAAAGGATGCTAAAAATAACTAGGATCCTATGTATTCACTATATATTTATAAATTTTTAATTAAACTTTATTTTTAGAGTAGTTTTAGGTTCACAGAAAAATTGAGTGACAAGTACCCGTATTTCCCATATATCCCCTGCCCCAGCACTTGCACAGCCTCCCCCATTATCAACATCCCTCACAACAGTGGTGCATTTTCACAATTATGAATGTGCTTTGATATATAATTATCATTCAAAGTCCATCGTTGGTATTAGGGTTCCCCCTTGGTGTTGCACGTTCTGTGGGTTTGCATAAGTGTATAACAACATGCATCGCCATTATGGCATCTTATAAAGTAGTTTCCCTGCTCTCAAAGTCCTATGTGCTCTGCCTGTTTGTCTTCACTCTATTTTTAATTAACTCAACACTATATTGAAAGCTGTCCTATTTATCAAGATCAAAATATGGAAAGAGCTATCTAATCAAAAAGAGCAGCTAAATATTACCTAGATGAATTATGTACAGGTAAAATGTTAATACGAATAAGTTTCAACCACTGTTTACCTTACATGATAGATGAAAACCTACTTGGCTTCATGGGCAAAGATGGACACAAGAATTTCAACAGATTGAATTCTAAGAAATTTTATTCATAGGTTTGAAATGCCCTTATCAATGGGTAACTATTTTAACACATATATTTCTGGATGGGTTGGAGGGGCCTGGAAATGTGTTAATATCATTGCTTTTCATGATATGTTCTTCCCATCAGGATAATCACTGTTTAAAGCATAAAGTAGTTACGTGTTCTATTCCAATAGGTGGTTCTGCTCTCCCTCATTTTAATATTGCTGGTGACTGTGATAAGTTAATCACAACTGTTTGGTCTTAGTATCAATAGGTGGTTCCTGGTTTTTCTACCACAGTTGCCTAAAGGGCTCTGCTACAAATTTCTGGTTGTAGGAGCCAAGAGAAAAGGTCTCATTGTCTTTTTGAAGATTCGCTGAAAAATCAATTTGCAAAAGACAGATTAGTTGGAAAAAAGGCATACACATTTATTTAACATGTGTACAAGGAAGCCTTCAGAATGAAGACCCAAAGATGCAGGGGAAACTGTCCATTTTTATGCTTAAGGTGAAAAAAGTATGGACAGCCATACAGAAATATGATTGGACAAAATGGGTATGAGCTAATGCTGATAGACGGAGTAGGGACACACAGCAAATTCTGTCTGTCTAGATTCTTCTTGGCCTGTCTCAGCAGCACTCCTTCCTCCTGGGTGTGGGACAGGACCCTCTCTTGGCATGGGGGTCCTGTGACCTACAGTCCAATCAGAGAGGTCAGATAATTTCTTTATGGTCAGTTTTTACACAGAAATGTATCGGGACAGTTAGAGTCATAGTTTTAGGTTTTATGATGCTTTAGAGAAAAGAAGTCCTGGTTTCTAGGACCAACTTTGGGGAAGAGGGACTCCAGATTCTATTGCTAGTCTTGGGGGAGAATGGAACTGAGAGACAAGAGAGCAGGGGAAAGTCAGAGAGAAAATTTTACTTCTGAGGCTGCTTCTGAGGCCTTCATTTTGGGGTATTGTTTTCTGGATCCCAACAAGGTCACAAATTGAATCTTATGAAAGAAACATCAAAAAAATAACTTCTGCAAAACCATGTATTAGAGATATTCTTGATACTCAGAGTAGACTAGCTACTCATGAGGCTTCAGGACAGGGCCATGGGCACATGATCCCTAGGATAAGCTAGCAATACAGATGTGGCAGCTCTGACTGCATTTCTCCATCTGTTTAGTGCCTGCTGAGCTGCCAAACTTCCAACCTTTGTGCAGGTGGCACAGGCCGAGAGGCTACTTTCAAGAGTACTATGGACACATTTACGGAACCGTTTCAACAACAGATTCCCCAATTCAATTTTAGTGCTATTCTTAATGCACCTTTGCTTCAGTCCCTCTAATCTGATTAAAGAAATGGCTGCTTGGGAAGGTGTCACCACCTATGTTTCGGGTGATCAGAAGATACACTGAAGGAGGGAAGAGTATGGAAGGAGTTAAAAAAAAAAAAAAAACGTTGCCTGGAATAAACAATCTCGTCTCAGCAATGCATTTAATGACAACCAGATGTGTCAACTTTTTTTGTTCTGCTAGATTATGTCCCTTGCTAACTGACAGAGTGGGCACAGAATTCACAAAACTGAGACCTGCTGCCTGGGATGCCAGAGCTTCCTCTCAACAGCTGTCACTCTGTAGTTACAGAAACAATGGTGACTCTGCTTAAGAATCCATGGCCTATTTCCTGGGCAGAGCTCTTCAGGTCCTTCAAGCCGATCCTGACCTCTTTAATCTCTTTCCTATCCCCACCAAGATTTTCTGAAGAAATTAAAATATACCTAGTTCTTTAACTTAGGAGAAGAATCATTTTTCACAGAGCTACACCACGTAGAAAGCAGCTGGGTGAAAAATACTGTTTAACACTTTACCCAATAAACAAAAAGGGAAGGAGGCTTTTACCTGCTCAGACTTTGAGAAAAAGGTTGTCCCATGTGGGCATCTGCAACAGAAGCAGTCAGTACAATGACACTCTGACCTCCTCAGATCCCTTTTCCACTTTTGTCCAAGTGGATTGTCAATGTGTGTGGGGTTTTTTTGTTGTTGTTTTTTGTTTTGTTTTTTCGTTTTAGACAGGGTCTCCCTCTGTCACCCAGGCTAGAGTGCAGTGGTGCAATCTCGGCTCACTGCAGCCTCTGCCTCCCAGGTTCAAACGATTCTCCTGCCTTAGCCTCCTGAGTATCTTGGACCACAGGCATGTGGCACTATGTCCAGCTAATTTTTTTTTTTTTTTTTTTTTGAGTAGAGGTGTGGTTTCATCGTGTTGTCCAGGGTAGTCTCAAACTCCCGAGCTCAGGCAATCCGCCTGCCTCAGCCTCCCAGAGTATTAGGATTACAAGCATGAGCCACCACACCTGGCCAGATTGTCAATGTGTTTTTATTCCCAGAAGATAGCAGGCACCTGCAATTTTGTGTTGGAGAGCTGCCCTTGACTATCAAAACCCCCTTTATTTACACATCTAGGGAGCTAAAGTGTTTAGGAATTTATGTTCTCCACAGGGCAGTCCACCAGAGACTCCAAGTCCTCTGTGCCTGATCAGGATAATTCTGAGGTGTGACTTTCTTATCTTCAGAGCTCATTTGCAGGATCGAGTTATGCTGTGTGGGACTTCATCTGATGCTTCTCACTTGCTTTGCTTCTTCCTCTTCTGGGCCTTCCTTCCCCACTCACCTACCCATTTTTTCTTAGGAATACCTCGTGATAAATCACTTCCAAGTTATTATGACTACATCCTCCTCTCCTAGCTTCAACTCAGTGTTCACAGCACATCATTCCAAAGTCTAATCCATCAGGTTCTATGGTTCAAGGTCCACTTCTCACTATAGGAAGAAGAGGTTCAGCTTTTCTGACCTCTCCAATAACCACAAAGTCAGACACTTTAGGCTTCAGTTGTCTACCCAAGAAAGGGTTGCTGAAGTTTGGGCCCAGGTTTTGCCAATTTCAGATGATGAAGAAAGAAATTTGGATCCAGGTATAGGGAGGTAGGTTCTTCCAAGTCCAATCCAGTTTTTTCACCGGCTAGAGTTTTGGTAGATGACTAAGTTACCCCCAGCAGCTCCCTGAAAATAACCACATCTCAGCACAGCAGACTTTTTCTTCTACTTTTTAATTTTGTTTTAATGGAAGAAGCACAGCCTAGTTTTATATGAGAAAATAGTCCTTGTTTAAAACACATGTTTAATCTTGCTCCTGAGAAGAAAAAAAAAATAAAAAACATGGCATTATAGAATTAAGAATTATATAACTCTTACCAAAGCTTGGCTCATATTATATGAATTACCACTTTCACTGTGAATGGTTCTATCTCACCGATGGTGCCAGCTCCTTTTAAATTCTTTCTTTTGCCAGATCTCCCCTCTAATAGAAGTTTGGGCCAAGTGTAGAATCAACTCCACTTATCCTGAGTGTAAGAAGGAAACTCAGAAAACACACTCCATTATGACCATGACTTGTAGGTATGTGAGTTGCTTCATGGTTAAGAAAAAAGTCCTCTTCATGACACCGTATCAAAAATATTAAATACCTTACTGGATGAATTGTTTAATGGCATATTGAAAGTATGACATAAACACACATTAAATAGTACAGGATCTTGAGAAGGGTTTAACATTTTCAGTACCTGAAGGAAGATGGTAAAGTGAGGATCAGTCTAAACACGGATTCTCAGGGCAGTGTTGTAATTTAGCTGGTGTGAGAGATTGGGTTGAAGCAGTATTGACCCTAAGGTTTAATCTGAAAGTTATAAAGTTTGCTTGCTTAATCCCATCCTTGAAAACAATTTATTATATTATCAAAACCCCCTACTGGCTCTTAATATTGTTCACAAATAGCTCCCATTAAGATAACCCCATTAATTAAGGTTTTACTATAATTTCCTAATTAGAATGCATCATCTGTTCTTAATGCCAGTAAGACAGGGACTGCTAGCTGCTAATCTATCTGCCCTTCATCATTAATACCACACCTACAATTAGGGGGGAGCCAGTAATGAGCCTAGTTTTAAAATATTAAATTCTCAGCCTTTGTAGAAGCTAGACATGGCCAATGGACACAGTTCTGGCTTAAGGGATGTAAGTGAAAGTCATCAGAAGTAACTCCCAAGAAAGCTTGGAAGGGGTGGGCTCAGCTGGTGATGTCCCTTTGATCTTGATCCTTCCTTTCCTCATGCCTGGAACATGGACACAGGTCTGGAGTAGCCGTTTTCAGTCATAAGGTCCACAAGGGAAAGATTTGAGGTGTGACTTTCTTATCTCCAGAGCTCATTTGCAGGATTGAGTTATGCTATGTGGGACTTCCTTTGATGCCTCTCATTTGCTTTGCCTCTTCCTCTGCTGGGCCTCCCTTCCCCATTCACCTACCTGTTTTTTCTTAGGAATGCATTGTGGTAAATCACTTTCAAGTTACTACGACAACATCCTCCTCTCCCAGAACCTGAGAGGTCGGCAGAACCTCAGAGACTTTAGACCTAAGAGTTATGATTTGCTGATCTGGTGCTTGCTAACAAACACCTAACTGGTTTATGGAAAAAGTAAAACCCCTAGTTTGTTTATAGCACTTGAGTGTGTATGTATGTGTTTTAATTTTGTTACTCAAAATGGAACATAAATCCCCTGGTAAGGCGAGAAAACATTTATCCAAATTTTGACCTGGGAACCCAGAGTCTAAAAAATTATATATTCTTGCTTTATCTCTGTCCATTTTTTAGATATACGATTGACTTCTCCATGTTTCACTTTATGTTACAAAGATAAGTAGACAGTGACATCAGCTCTGTTAAATTAAAAAAAAAAAAAACAGAAAAGATTGCTACCTATGTGATGTGGTAGTAGAATCTTTAAACTCCTTTGGTACACACATCCCAACACCCATCAGCAAACCGATTTCTATGCTTCATCAAACTATTCTGTTAAAATGCTATCATGGGGCCTGGCATGGTGGGAGAATAGCTTGAGACCAGGAATTCCAGACCAGCCTGGGGCAACATAGCGAGACCCCCGTCTCTACAAAAAAATTAAAAAATTAACTGAGCACAGTGGCATGTAGCTGGCTAATTTTTAGTCCTGTAGTCCTAGCTACTTGGGAGGCTGAGATAAGAGGTTTACTTGAGCCCAGGAGTTTAAGGTGACAGTGAGCTATGATTGTGCCACTGCACTCCAGCCTGAGGGACAGAACAAGACCGTGTCTCAAGAAACAAACAAACAGAAAAAACAACAAGATACCGTCATGTAAGGGGAAGTAATAGGATTTTATTTATTAGGCATTATTCCTTTGTGTAAAAACAGCTTTGCTTTGATGGTAAAGGAGGGAAAGAACAGGGACCAACCGGAGTCATTGAGGTAAATCAGGAGGTGGCAATTTTATTCTACTCTGCACTGTACTTCCATCCAACATGTGTCTTTATTTCTCATTTTTCACCAAACTCCAGATGCCAAGGCATGCATTGATCAAGACCATCCATTTCCACCTCCTCTGTTCATCTTTGCATATGTTTGTGGGGGTTGCTCCCTGCAACAATATCTGGTGTCTGGCAGTTGGGTGGCTTGTGTCCTCCAGGGTCAGATAAGGACGTATCTTTCCCACGGTTGTTGATAATGGGGCCAAGGAAAGGCTAATTGTTGAAAGTTCTGTGAGTGTTCTTCCTGATGTGGAGGAGTTGGAGTGAATTATTGTGTGGACCCTGCACTCTGCAGGGGAGCCCCGGGTCCTCAAGGTGGGGAGTTTGATAAGCCGTCTGTTCTGAGGAGCTTGGATTAGTCCATCTGTTTCTGGTTTTCAGAAACCTGAGGTGAAGAAAATAAATAACAGAGAAAACAAAAATGAAAAATGCCCCCAGTTCCTGAATTGCATGCAGTAAGTCTGCTTGTTTTCTTAAATTGCTTGATTCTTCCAGATGAACTAGCTCCTGCTGGATTTCCTGGAGAGAGAGAGAAAAGCAGCATCCAGATTTTACTTTCCAGGATTTTTAAATCTCTCAGAAATATGGCCCATTATTACATAAAAAGTGACATTTCCCATTATTTTGTCAAAGAAATAACGATGTAAGGGTTATTATATAAGATTAACATATAAACTCTCTTTCTCCCTGTTACTTGCTTTGTAAAGGCCATTTACAAGTTTCCAGCCAAGGCCTATTTGCACTTCCTTTTCCCGTAAGCAGAAGGATATAGCCAAGAAATCAGATATTAAAGGTGAGGTAATTATGGCCTGCAAATTTCTAGAGTTAACTATGGAAGAGGATTTATGCTTTGTGGCCTCGGTTCCAGAAAGTAAAATTAAGACTGGCCGATAGGTAGAAATTACAGGAAAGGAGATTTCAGAGCTTAGAGAATATTCCAATCAATCACCTAGTAAGTTTTAAGTGAAACAACTTGGATGACAGTAGGAGTCCATATGTGTTGGAGAGCAAAGAGGAAATGGAAGCTGGGCACAATGGCTCACATCTGTAATCCGGAGCACTTTGGGAGGCCAGGTCAGGAGGATTGCTTGAGCCCAGTATTTTGAGACCAGTGTGGGCAACATAGTGAGACCCCATCTCTACAAAAAATAAAAAAAAATTAGTGAGGTGTGGTGGCACACACTTGTAGTCCCAACTACTCAGGAGGCTGATGTTGGAGGATCTCTTGAGCTCAGTAGGTCAAGGCTGCAGTGAACTGTGGTTGTACCACTGCACTCCAGCATGGGTAACAGAGGAAGACCTGTCTCAAATGGAAAAAAAAGAAAAAAAAAAAGGAAATGGAAGGATATGAGGAGGTGAGTAGGGTTGCTGTTTAGAAGGTGCTGGCTGGCTTGCATGTGGTTCACTCACTCTACAAGTCATTGCAATTTGTTTTCTATTCTCAGACATCTCTGAAACTAATATTTGCTAATGGTGAAGATGGTGTCTGTGTTTATAGTTATTTTCCACATGAGTCAAGGCTAAGGCAGATATTTGATTGCTTGCTTGCTTCTCTTTTACTGGTAAAATAATTTTTTCAAGGTTACCTCTTCTCTGAGGGTGAGAATTTCAGCTTTGTTCAGGGGTCTGTGTTCTAGATCCCATTCTAGCAGACACCTAAGGCTCTGTCTTCTGTCTCCAGCCTGCCATTTAAATTTGAGGTTATAAATCCTCTGTATGGAATTTATACCCCATAGGTACCCCTTGCATTGGAATTAGCTTCCACTCTGGTTTAAAGTCTCTCTGATTTGTAGAATGAGTTGACAAATTACCTCTTACCTTCTATACTGGTTTTCTGTTGCTACTGTAACACATTACCATGAATTTAATGCATTAAAACTATGCAAGTTTATGCAGTTTTATTATCTTACAGTTCTGGAGGTCAGAAATTTGATCAATGTCTAAGTAGGCTAAAATGAAGGTGTCAGCAGGGCTGTGTCCCTTCCAGAAAGCCTTAGTGGAGAACCAGTTTCCTCACCTTTTTCAGCTTCTAGATGTGTGTGGCTCCCTTTCTCCATTTCAAAACCAGCAACATGGCACCCTGGAAGCACTTTCATGGTCACTCCTTCCTCTGACTCTGATCTAAGTTGGGAAAGGTTCTCCTCTTTTAAAGATTCATAATTAAATTGGGTGGAACACCTGGATAATCAAGATAATCTCCTCACCTCAAATCTTTAACCTTAATTACATCTGTAAAGTTCCTTTCTTTATGTAAGGTAACATATTCGCACACCGCTGGCATTAGGATGTGGACATGGGATGTAGGGGGAAGAGTGTGTATATTCTGTCTACCACAGGTTCCTACTAATCATACTATGGTTTGATATGCTTTTCTAGAAGGATATGGGGTTTAAAGACATTTTACAGCTCTATAAGTCAATCATCCACAAAAGAGCTATAGCTCTTAGAATATTATTATAGAAGGAGATTTTAGAGTACAGTGAGTTCATTTTGACTTTTCATATAATTGTCATATTTCTGTTTCTGTATTACTCTTCCCTTTAAAAAAGCCACTTCCTGGGTCAGTCTAGATCTCCGTAGTAAATACCCTACTTATAACTGTCTTGTCTAAGCAAATTTATGCATCTAAATTTATTTACCTTTCAATCTAATGTACATGTTCTGCATTTCTTAACTTTGAAAGAGCCTGTTTATTTTCCCTGGCATTTTAAAATTCTGATATGCTGCATACGAAACCAACGTTTTGGCCAATTTTTTTACGTATAAATTTAAGGGGTGCAAGTGCAGTTTTGTTACCTGGATATATTGTGTGGCGGTGAAGTCTGGACTTTTAGTGTATCCATCACCCAAATAATGCACATTGTATCCATTAAATAATTTCTTGTTCCTTACCCCAGACTTTGAGTCTCTGATGTTTGTCATTCCATACTTTATGTCCATGTGTATACATGCTTTAGGTCTCATAAGTGAGAACATATGGTATTTGACTGTCGGTTTCTGCATCATTTCACTCAGGATGATGGCTCCAGTTCCATTCACGTTGTTGGAAAATACATGATTTCATTCATTTTATGGCTGAATAGTTTTCCATTGTGTAAATGTACCACATTTTCTTTATCAGATCATCCTTTGATAGCCACTTAGCTTGATTCTGTATCTTTGCTATTGTGAACAGTGCTGTGAAAAACATACAAGTGCAGATACTATTTTTATATAATTTTTGGAGGTAGATACACAGTAGTGGAATTCCTGAATAAAATGCTAGTTCTATTTTTAGTTGAGAAATCTCCATTCTATTTTCCATAGAAGTTATACTAACCTACATTACTACCAACAATATATAAGTGTTCCCTTTTCTCTATATCCTTGCCAATATCTGTTTGTTTGTTTGTTTTGACTTTTTAATAATGGCCATTCTGACTGGTATAAGATGATATCCCATAGTGGTTTTAATTTGCATTTCTCTGATTATTAGTGATGTTGAACTTTTTTGATATATTTGTTGGCCATTGTATGTCTTCTTTTGAAAAATGTCTGTTCATGTCTTTTGCCACTTTTTAATGGGACTACTGATGGGTTTTTAGTTGTTGAGTTGTTTGAGTTCCATGTAAATTGTGGATATCAGTCCCCTGTTGGATGCATAGTCATGAATTCTTTGCCTAGACCCATGTCCAGAAGAGTTTTCTTCTAGTATTTTTATAGTTTAAGGTCTTACATTCAAGTCTTTAATCCATCCTGAGTTTATTTTTTACATGGTGAGAGACAGGGGTCCAGTTTTATTCTTCTGCATATAGATAACCAATTTTTTCAGCACCACTTACTGAAAAGAGTGTCCTTCCCCAGTGTATGTTTTTATTGACTTTCCAAAAATCATTTGACTTTAGATTTATGGCTTTATTTCTGACTTCTTTATTCTGTTCTATTAGTCTATGTGTCTGTTTTTGTACCAGTACCATGATATTTTGTTTACTATGGTCTTGTAGTATAATTTGAAATCAGGAAATGTGGTATCTCCAGCTTTGTTCCTTTTCACATGGGATTTCTTTGGCTGTTCGCTCTCTTTTTTGGTTCCGTATGACTTTTAGGTTTTTTTTTTTTTTCTAATTCTGTGAAACATGACATTGGTATTTTGATAGAGATTGCACTGAATCTGTAGATTGCCATGGGCAGTATGGTCATTTTGATGATGTTAATTCTTCTGATTCATGAGCATGGGATATTTTTCCATTTGTTTGTATCATTTACAGTTGCTTTCATTAGTGTTTTGTATTTTTTCTTGTGGAGATTTTTCACTTCTTTGATTAAATTTCTTCCTCGGTATTTTATTTTATTTCATTTTTGTTGTTATTTTAAGTGGGACTGCTTTACTGATTTAGTTCTTTACTTGATAATTATTGGTATATAAAAACACTACTAATTTTTGTATGTTGAATTCATATCCAGAAACGTTACTAAATTCATTTTTCAAGTCTAAGAGTTTTTGGGTAGAGTCTTTGAGGTTTTCTGGATAGATATAAGATCACCTCATCAGTGGACAGAGATAATTTGACTTCTTCTTTTCCAATTTGTATGCCTTTTATTTTTTTCCCTTATGTTTTGGCCAAAAATTAACTTCAGGTGATTTCTAAATTTGAGAAGAAATATGTCGTGGAAAGGACACCACCAGTCTGGCTGTTGAAGGGACCAGAATTCTATTCTTCTCCCACCACTAACGAAGTAGAGGACATTGAATTCATCATTTCATTTCATGGGATTTCAATGTTCTAATGGGTGAAAAGAAGGGATCGGACTAGACAACCTCAAAGGTCGCTTCTACTCCAGAAGGAGGACTCACAAGGGAATTCCAGATTCATTACTTTTTGCTTTGGAGAAACAATTCTTTATTTTGGAGGACTTAAACACAAGAAGATCTATTCTCAGCCATACCTGAAATTCCCTTCCTCTGTTCCGGTACACATTTCTGTTTTGATAAGCACATCATTTCCATCCTTTAAGATGAGAGTTGAACAACCTTAAGGACTTAAGGTCTTTTATGTTAGTTTCTACCTACTTTTCTGCCTCAACTCCCAGTCCTTCTACAAACACACTTATTCGCCAGCCTCACTGAAATACTTAGAGGTTCCAGGGTACAGGGTGGCAATGTTATCTGTAAGAAGCAGATCTTAAATGACTTCCTGGGCAACCAAAGTCAACCCAGAAGAGCAGAGAATAAAAAAAGCAGTTCTTAGAAATTCTGAGTGTGAGAGATTTTGTGGGAGTCAGAGGTTTGACATTAGATGGGTGGTAAGAACTAGATCCAGTGAAGTTTGAGTTTTTACTATGATAATAATTCTGGGGAACCTCAGGTTACTTTAATAACAGAACTGTCTACAAATCTAGGGCACAGCCCTGACTTACTTGTATGAATTATACTGTATTAGACCTTAAGCTATTTTGAATTTCTCTTTTTTGTTTCACTTCTCCACTTTCTGCCAATCCCCTAACACAGACAACTCACATTCTTAGGCATAACAAGGGTTTAGAAATATACATCAAATAAGCCTTACTCATAGGATGGAATTACAAAGTAAATTTAATTTGCCCTTCAATGTCCATTTAAATTTAGTCAAGAGGGCAACTCTCTATGAGTTTTCTGAGTTTGTTCAGAAAATACAGATTTTTGACATCTATATTTTCAAATCACAGTCACTTGGTCTTAAAACTTAGATTTTGGTTGTTTTACAAATTAGGCTGTCTACTCTCATAGGATAATTAACAATTCAATCCATTCAAAGGCAGGATTTTTCCCTTCTTCTCACTCTAGGGCCTGTATCAGGCAGAAAGCCTGTAGCCAGGGAAGGAAGGTGAGGACAGAATCTTCTGTCTGTCTCACATTCCCTCACACTCACTAGCTGCTATGTTTCACTAGTGCTGAAATAGGTAAGGGGGTGGGAGGAGCCAGGACTTGAGTTTTAGATTTTCCAGGCAGCCATTCGACACCATGAACTACTAAGCTCTCTGAGAGGTCTTAGTTGAAGGCCTTATGTGCTGACTTGAAGTGAGGGAAAGAACTTATTTTCCCTGTCCGTGTGGGGTAAGTAGACAAAAATAAACCCTCAGCTACCTCCAGATACTCTCTTCTCCATTTCCTTCTTTTGATGCAGGGTGTAGACCCTTTCTACACCTGCATGTTGGTAATAGATTTCAGAATCATTGAACTATTCTCTGCTACCTGCAACTTTCCACTTCTACAGTGGGGTGTGTCTTGCAGCTCACTGTGATACCTGATCTTTTCACCTAAGGGTCAAAAATGAAACACCCATTTTCATAGTCTGTTGCAGAACATAAGAGAAAGTTTGTAGAGAAGGAAGCCACCGGTAATTGTAGGTTTCAGTCTGTGGAATCACCAGGTCACCCAAGGATAGAAGTCCTTTAATCCTTTGAAGACCATTTCTTGACCAAATGTAATGCTTACCTTTGCTCCCCTCCAGTCCTTCTCTCCTTTGTTCACTGTTATCTGCCTATGCATCTAAATTCTTAACTGTTGTTGGTGCTGCAGCCAACTGTATCTATTTAATTCAAGATAAAGTTTAGTTTGAGAACAAATGGACAAAAAGTCCCAAAGCACCCATTACTGGGCAGGGTAGGGGACCCCTGAGTGTCGGACGCACAAGACCTGCCTGTTCCAAACAACCTCGGGAATTTGCTCCCTGTTTCCTGGGAGCTCACTAATATGAGACTTTTATAGTGGCAATAAAGAGCCTAAAACTACCTCAAAAGCCTCTCTGTCAGACAACAAATCCCTTAGCACTTCTTCTAATTAACTTCTAACCTTCCGGCCATGGGGATTTTTTTTCTCCTTTAACTGCTAATGAAGTCTAGAATCTCAAAGTCTCCCCTGATTTTACTAGAGCTTTTCTAGTCGTTAATTATGAGCCCTGTGTTTTTCTTGCTCACTTGGACTTTATCAGGTGCACCACTGTAGAAACTTACCTTTCTTTTTTTTTTCTTATTTAGAATCAACTCTTAATTTCCTCCCAGATTTCATCTGCTTGCCTCTCCAGGATCAATAGAAACTTAGGAACAACAATAACAACAGCAATATCCACAGCGGTGAGAATGGGTAAAGGTATTTTGGGCTATGGGACACATTGAAAAAGAAATTTGAGAATATAATGTCTCATTTTTAGAGAAATCATAGCCTAAGTTTGGAGAAAAGAAAGTTCAATGAAGTGAAAGGAACAGAATAACAATACATTCAAATTAGCAGAAGATACATAGATCATTGAATATATCACTTCTTTATTCACTTGTTCATTTATTTAACCAGTATTAATTAGCCATCTTTTATGTGCCAGGCACCGTCTAGATGCTGAGGAGGCAGAATTGAACATTCCCTTGTGGAAGATACTGCTTTAGTGGATATCTCAAGCTCTCTTCCTGAATGATTACATAGGGCTCCAGAGGTCAGTTACATGGTGTTCAGTCCAGTTGCCTTACCAACTAGACTAAACCTGTTATGGGTTCTTGACCCATTATCTTTGGAAAAGTTAAAGAGAATTTCTTACCTCTGTATATGTCACATAGGAATTTCTCTGCTTTAGACATGTTGTTTCTGTATTTCCCTAGTAGAAGAGAGGTTATATTGTAAAAGGCATGTTGATAAATGATGAAATACGTTTTTTTAAATGTGTAAACTATATCTTAATTTCTAAAAAAGATTTCTTTTTGCAGTAGGACTATTAATAATCATAATAGAATTTAAAAATTTTTAAAAATTTACACCAAATATAAACTCAAATGACCATTTAATAGCTTAGTTATTTTATTCCCAGATGCCTTAATCCTAGCCAAGTGACCAAGTGTATGAATTGCCCAAAGAATTTAAAAAGTAGCAAAGCCCAGACTTTATCCATGAAAATTCTGATGCTATAAGTATAAGGTGAGGCTCGGTAATGGGATTTTTTATTTTTTAATTCCATAAATAATTATGATGCAGCTTCAGAAACAAGAGCCATTGAACTCCCTAGAACTAAAAGTGGTTCCGTTCATTCCATATTCAACAAGTAGCTCAAATGTACACAACTACTTTTTCTGCTTTCTACTGGTAGTGAACTGTTATCTTATAGAACTTTTTTTTGGTCAAAAATAAAGATGTTTTGGTAAATCCCCCATAGCAAAAAATATTCATTAGCTATTAATAGTTTAGATGCTTAGGTTGTTGGAGATGAAAGTGCTTCATAATATTGTCAGATTTTGGCGACCAGAAAAGTCACATGCCAACCATGATTGAATATTCTTTCTCTCAACAACTATTACATTTACCTTAATGTTCTAAGACGTTAAAATTATCTGCCCTCAGAAAAGGGACTCTGAGAATAGCTCATCATCTTATGCTGTCTTTGACAATCTCCTGATATGTGCATTTGACTTCTAATGTCCTTTGAGGTATGCAGCAGAAATGTGGGTGAGGGAAGGGAAGCAGGGGATAAAAAATAGCATTTCCAATTAGAATGACTGACCAATGTACTTTGTTTTTTTCAATTTACTTTTGATTGCTATGGTTATTATTTTATATTTTTAGAATTTGGAAGTGTTCTAAGATTCAGAGAGTTTGACATTTTTAGATTGCTTATCCAAGATCAAGCCCTCTATCTCTCCCTTTAATGATGCCAGCTGTTCATTACTTCAATTGTGTTGGTATCTTTGGGTGAGGCAAGTAACTGGGTCAGGGACATGACATTTCCTTTTATGTATAAGACAGAAAAATGATTCATTAAAGTGTAATTTTTTTAAAAGGGAGATGAGAAAAGAGCTCCATCCAACAAGATCACTGCAAGGTATTTTTAGCCACAAGACTTGTAAATTTACTCACCTGGTTTGTCCTCATCTTCCTGAGTGGTGTGAGGCTTACCAGTGGCTTTTTAAAGACCAAGTGCAATAATTTCCAAAAACTTACAAGAATGACTCATACAAATATTATATGAGAATATTTCAAAGATTTTATTTAACTCATTAGTTAATAAGTGTTAAAAGAAAAACTTCAGCCGAATTAAATTTGAAAGAGTTTAATTGTTCAAAGAACCGATTTGGGAATCAGGCAGTCTCCCAAGCCAGAGTAGGCTCAGAGACTCTAGCAGCCACGTGGTGGAAAAAGATGTATGGACAGAAAAAGGAAAGTGACAAAACAAATGTGAAGTACAGCTGGATTGGTTATAGCTTGGCATTTGCCTTATTTGAACATGGTTTGAACATTTGGCCACATTTGATCAGCCAAAACTTGGTGATTGGCGCAAGAGTAGGCTATGGCCTGTTTATACCTCTACTTGTTACAGTTTATGATGTACAGAAAAACCTAGGCTGAACTTGAAATATGTAAGGAGGCAGCTTTAGGCTAAACTTAACATGAGAAAACCATTAAGATGGTAAGTCTGGTTGAAAGGGCATTTTGAGAATTTGGTTTTTTATGGGCATTTTGAAACGTTAGGGCAAGAATAATAGGATAAAGCAAGCCCAACTAGGGTTCCACAGGCAACCCTGCTTGGGGGTCATCCTTTCTCCCTAACGGAAACTATTCACATTTCTACTGCACCAAAATCTGTAAGTTAACATATATTGTATTAAGTTTTTACTCAGTAGAAAACAGTGGGTCAAACCAACTGTATTCCCCTAGTATAAATGATCTTTGGTTGATACTGTTAAACACTGCCTCAGTGTAAGATTGAAAGAAGATGCTGCAAATCCTTTTACCTAATTCTTGTATTTTAAATCATTTTTCATATTATAGTTAAGTGGTAGTGACAATTTCAAAGCAGCATGCCCTGAGATAGGTCTGAGGATAACTTCCAGCCAATAGAAATGAGTCCATTTGTCTCTTTTCTAATGTCATTCCTGTGTATGTGTGTATATTGCACAAATGTGTGCATGAACCGTAGTCTGGTGTTGCATAGGCAATGTGACAAACTTTTAAATCTCCTTGGAAAAATAAATTTGCTTCTCAGGAAACAAACTACCCATGTCCTTAGAACCAGCCTTGTTAATTTTCTTTTTCTGCTATCCTCTTCATCTCAGCCCACTCTGCACATTTCCTATCCTGGAGAAGTAGCAAACATTCTAATCAGATCAGAATTTTTCCTTGGTACTAATTCATGGAATGCATTTCATTGTCCTTCACAAGTGACTTGTACACAGGTGCTCAAAAATCTAGAAAATAAGAAATGGATTTTCCCAGATGCATATCAAGGGAAGGGGCTTTTTTTTTTTTTTAAGATTTGCATTTTTCTTTTTAAGATAAATTTTAAGTTCCTTTTATTGATACCGGTTACATTCTCTACTTGGGTTTCTGAAACATAAAAATAGTAAACCTAGCTTTCATATTTTCCATCATCTTGAGGAACAGAATATTGAAATTAACTCTGCCATTTGCCATTGTGTCTCCTTGCTTTCATCTTGAAAGTTTCTTGATAGAGAGGTCCTTAAAGATATACCTTGTGCTAAAGGATCCACAGTGACATCAGGATCACCTCTACTAAGTGCAAATGTGATTAAGTTTTGGAAACATTTTGAAGAGAGCTCACAGGCTTAGAATTTATTTTTTACTATAGAATATTCAAAATGAGATCCAAACCTTTTGGAACTGGGTCAGACCTGATTCTTAATACTACCAGGCTGTGGGCACGTTATAACATCTTACAGTGGCATTGTAATTTTCTCCAATTTGCTAACAAAGACTAATTATCCAAATAATTCAACCTGACTATCTGCTGTTGACCACTGCAAATCTCCCTGCTGTTCCTCAAAGCTCTGTTTGTTCCCCGTTTCTTCTCTTGTTTGAAACCCCTCACTGTTCTGAGTGCCTTTTATTTAAAGAGAAATTGGATACCTACTGTGTAAATTTCTGCAGGGAGTCCTTTAATGTAGACTGTTGCAATTTTCTCCAGGAATATGCTAATAATTACAACGGCTAGGGATTTGGACTTTGTATCTACAGAGAAGGAATTGTGTGAGAAAAAGAGAAAAAAATAATAACTCTAACTCTACAACACTGGAAAGAAAAGAAAAAAGAAAAAATAAATAAAGGGGAGAGAAAAACAAAGTATTTGTTAAAGTGCCTGCTTAAAGTAGACAGATGGATAGAAGTGGCAACTGCAGACACTGGTCTTTGTGCAGGCTATTGGGAACAGCCATGCACAAAGACAGAATCATGATCTTTGGTACCACGGGCAGCAGGCTGAGTTCTGACCTTCATAGTCATGGCAACAGAACATCCCGTTGTGCTCCTGGGGTGTGGAAAAGGGACCCCCTTGACTCCTCTGTCACCTCTGTCAGAGGTATGGGTGTCTGCTTGGCAACTTTATAATCCTGAATTGCTCGTTACAATTGGCTTAAGGGAACTCTGGTTTGTGTTTCTTATTTTTGTTTAAAAGACAACTTTTAACGATAAATGCATAGTTGCACTTCAGAGAAGAGTTTCAAGGAAATAAATATGGTTATCTTAGAACCCAATTTACATTGAAGTGATGTTGCATTCCCGCAGAGTTTGTTCAAAAGCACAGTCCTACCCTGAGGTTATTTTCCAAGTGGATTATTTAAGGTGACCTGATATGTTGCGTAGGCTGTCCTCAAACTCTGGGTCTTAAGTAATCCTACCACTTCAGTCTCCCAAAATGCTAGAATTACAGGCATGAGCCACTGCGCCCAGCCAGTAATTGAAATATTATCAAGAATAATCAACTAACATTTATTGCTAAAATTTATTGACACACATGCACACACACATATATATGTCTATATATGCTCTATGCACTTTGCATCTATTATCTCATTATTTGTTTTTAGTTTACTAATGAGGAAACACGGAAAGTTTAAGACTCCTCCCCGAAGTCACCTGGCTAGTAAATAGTATACTCAGGATTTAAATAGAGGCCATCTGACTCTAAGTCAGATCTGACCAGTATCTGAGTTCTTAATCACTCCACTGTAATCTACTATGCTTTTACAGCATAACTTAAAAATAGATACAAGATTTCTGTGCTATAAAATAACAAAATGCTTATAAGCGGCATCACTGTTTAGATAGAACAACTACTAATCTTCACCCCTTGCTGAGCTCCCAGTATGTGTCAGACACTGTACTGGGCATTGTGCATATATTATCTCCATTCTTCATCACAAACTTGCAGTGAAAGAAATATTATGCCCACTTTGTACATGAAGAAATGAAGCAAGGAGATTTTTAAAAACTTGCTTAGGCCAAAGGCTGAGCTGCAGAATAAGCTCAAGTGTGCATCTATTTTCCCATGCCGCTCTGCTAGTTTTCACAAGTTGTTTGCAAGGTGTAGCTTCAGTTTTACCAAAATGACCAGGGACAAAAATCTGTCTTCCTGGTCCCTAACTTTACTTTTGAGAAACAATAATAACATCCTAAGCCCCCCAACCAACTGAATGGACCTCCTCTTGGCCAAAGGGACACCAGAGGAACCTTGAAAACTGAGATCTCAGCCATGACAGGACAGGAGGTGGGACAGGCTTTGTTATACCCCCTTTTTCACTAACCACGATTAGGCTTACTTCTCTAAGAACTAAACGGAAACCAATCCTTTCTTTTTATCCTTTGTTTTTATTGTATTCTATTTCATTTTATAAAGGGTCTCTCTCTGTCACCTAGGCTGGAGTGCAGTGTAATCACAGTTCACTGCAGCCTCAACCTCCCGGGCTCAAGTGATCCTCCTGCCTCAGCCTCCTGAGTAGCTGGGACTACAGGCACATACCACCACAGCCGGAAAATTTTATTTAATGTTTTAAATTTTTTGTAGAGAGGGCATCTTCCCTATATTGCCAAGGCTGGTTTTGAACTCCTGGGCTCAAGTGATTCCCCGACTTCGGCCTCCCAAAGTGCTGGGATTACAGAAGTGAGCCACCATGCACGGCCCAGCCCTTTGAAAAGACTCCACCACTAGTGTCAACCAACCTGATGCTGTCCCTCATTTTTTGTGTGATAAGTGACCACTTACCTCAGAGAGGTTCTGGCCAGTCTACAGAGAATGCGCAATAAGGGTTTTTGTGTTCTCTGCTTCACCTTTTGGCATCAGAGGGCTGAAAACTCCACCCTCAGCTCAGATCATGGGTATGGGTCCCATAAAAGGGGAATGAAGCTCCATTGCACACGCACGCACATGGTTCTCCTCTCATAAATATTCATGACTTCTCCCATAGCTAATTGCATATGTATATGTGGTTACTCTGTTCAGCATAAATTCCCGTTCCTTTAGCCCTTCTCTCGAAATGGCTGTTTCTGGCTTCTGGCCAAAGGCTGTGCTTCTCAGCCTGTGAGAATGGCCATCCTGGAGGCTGCAATCCTTCATGAGAAACAAAGCTCTGCTTTCCGAGCTTGTAAACCTCGTCATTCTTCAGATGACACTTTCCTACTAAAGTTGTTCATGAGATAGAAGTATTGTCTCTAGAAAACCTAAATGAAAATATACAAATTACATGAGGAGAGATGGATGACAGTCTATCTTTCTAACTTTGATTACCTTCATTAGTTGATTAACTTGATTTTTATTCTTTAATACTTGAAGAATGAAAAATGAATGGAGGAATGAGTGAATGGGTGAGCAAGTGAAACAATCTAACATCTACTGAATGTCGAGTCAGCAATAGGCACTGTGAAAAGTGATTTCATATTCTGCTTTTATGTCTTTTCCACACAAGACCTGCAATTAGGTGCCTATTTGTATTATTACTATGTTAAGGATGAGGCATCATAGGTTAAGTGAATTGCTCAGTTTCCACTAGTGAATGAGACTGTTGAAAATAGAGCTCAAGGAACTTTGACTCCAAAGTTCAAGCTGTTCCACCTATATGTTTCAGTTTCTCTTTTTAATTTAAGAAAGTGTTTAGATACAAAAGAGTATTTTAGAAAAATCTGCCAGAAACAAAGATCAGCTACATAAAAATCACCCAAATATTTATGCTTCAGTATTATAAATAAAATATTGCCTTAATCCTTATTTTTCAATTTTTTAATTATTTCACTCTATACTGACAAATTATACTTGTATATATTTAAGGCATGCAAAGTGATGTTATGATTTTTTGAATACAATGTAGAATGATTAAATCAAGGTAAATAATCTATCCATAATCTCAAATATTTGACATTTTTTGTGATGAGAATACTAAGATTTATTCTTTTAGTGATGTTAAAATGTACAGTACTCAAGTATTAGCTATGAATACCATGCCATACAATAGATCTCAAAAAATGAAATAAAATCAATCAAACTTACTCCTCCTATCTAACCGAGGCTTTGTACCCTTTGACTGTCATCTCCCCATTCTACCCAGTCCCCCAGCTTGGGGTAACAACAATTCCACTCTCTACTTCTCCAGTTCAATTGTTTTAGATTCCACATATAAGTGAGGACATGGGGGTATTTGTCTTGTTGTGTTTGGCTTATTTCACTTAACACCATGTTTTCCAATACCATCATGTCACAAATGACAGAATTTCTTCTCGTTTTAAGGCTGAATAGTATTCCATCATGTATGCGTTCCATGTTTTCATTATCTATTTATCTGTTGATAGGCGCTTAGGTTTATTCCATAACTTGGCTATCGTAGATTATGCTGCTATGAACATGGGCATGCAGAATCTCCTGTGCTGATATTAAGTATTTCAGGTAAATACCCTGAGGTGGGATTGCTGGATCATATGGTAATTTTATTTTTAGGAGCTTCATCCAGTTTTCCATAATGGTTGCACTAATTTGCATTCCCACCAACAGTGTACAAGGGCTCCCCTTTCTCCACATCCCTGCCAGGTTATTTTTCATCTTTTTGATGATAGCCATCCATTTTAAGAGGTCTGAGTTGATATGTCATTGTGATTTTAATTTATATCTCTGTAATGATTAGTGAGGTTGAGCATTTTTCCATGTATCTGTTAGCCAGATGTCTTCTTTTGAGAAATGTCTGTTCAGGTCTTTGCCCATTTTTTTTTTTTCCTTTTGAGTCAGAATCTCACTCTGTCTCCCAGGCTGGAATGCAGTGACAGGATTTCAGCTTACTGTAACCTCTGCCTCCCAGGTTTAAGCAATTCTCCTGCCTTAGCCTCCTGAGTAGCTGGGATTATAGGTGTGTGCCACCATGCCTGGCTAATTTTTGTATTTTTAGCAGAGGTGGGGTTTCACTATGTTGGCCAGGCTGGTCTCGAACTCCTGGCCTCAAGTGATTCCCCCCACCTTGGCCTTCCAAAGTGCTTGGATTACAGGTGTGAGCCACCATGTCCAGCCCCTTTGCTCATTTCTTAATTTGATTATTTTCTTTCTATAGAGTTGTTTGGATTGTTTATAATTTTTAGATATTAATCTTTTATCAGATACATGGCTTACACATATTTTCTCTCAGTTTGTAGCTAAACTCTTCCCTCTTGATTCCTCTCTTGTGCAGAAGCTTTTTGTTTTGATGTAATCTAATTTGCCTATTTTTGCTTTTGCTATCTGTGCTTTTGGGGTCAAATCTAAAAAATCATGGCCTAGGCCAATGTTGCATAGCTTTTCTTCTGGTAGTATTACAGTTTCAGGTTTTATGTTTAAGTCTTTTTAATCCATTTTGAGTTGATTTTTGTTTTTGGTGTGAGACAAAGGTCCAATTCCATTATTTTGCCTATGGATATCCAGTTTTCCCAGTGCCACTGATTGAAGAGATTGTTTTTGTCCCATTGTATATTGTTGACACCTTTGTTGAAAATCAACTGGCCATAGATTCATGGATTCAGTTTTATGTTCTCCGTTCTGTTCTATTTGTTAACGTGTCTGTTTTTATGCATGTACCATACTGTTTTAATTACTATCACTTTGTAGTATATTTTGAAATCAAGTAATGTGATGCCCGTAGCCTTGTTCTTTTTGCTCATGATTACCTTGACTATTTGGAGTTTTTTGTGGTTCCATATAAATTCTAGAATTATTTTTTCTTTATCTATGAAAACTGTCATTTCATAGATCTCCCTCTCTTTAGGGTTTATTGTTGGAACTTTGTCAGTTTCTTCTGGAGGTATCATGACTTTCTGAATCTTTGTAATCCTCTTCTCTTTGAATTGGTGTTTACACATTTGTAGAGACAGCCACCTTTTGGGGCCTTTTACAGAACTTTGGCAGGGATAGACATATGCTAGTTAGTCTAACCTGTGATTCTGGGTGGGCCACCTGGTAATGGCCCTGTGCAAGCAGAATTGCTTTCAGGTTTTCTAGATGACTGGGCTGCTCTCTTCACTCTAAATTTGGGTGAGGTGGCCAGCCAGCTGGACTCTGCTATCCAGCAAGACCCCATGCTGAGCTAAGCTGCTCTATGGGCACTGCAATTGCCTCTGGTTTGGCGAGCCATAGAGTGTATTCCCTGGCCAAAATGTACTGCTCTTTGAGTTCAGCAGTTGGTCAGGGTTTCAGGAGGGACTCTGAGGTTAAATGGATTGGGATGGATAGACCCACTACTATGCTCAGTACAAATGTATTGTTGAGTTTTCCCTCCCTCCCTTGATGGGGCTGGGATGGAAGCACTGATTAAACTTCCAAGTGTGACAAAACTAGTGCCTGGTTTTGGCTGAGATTTGCTACAGGAGGTCTTTTCCCTCCCTGGGTGAAGTCTCAGGAAAGGGCCTAAGCTGGGCCTGGGGGCTGGGTGAGTAGAGATTCAAGCCCGATAGCAATTTCCATCTCTTCCGGGAGCAGCCAGCTCGGCTTTGAGGATGAGCGATGTTGTGACCTGGTGCCTATGATTGAGCACCTTGCTGGCAGGTACACTGAGCTTTCACCAAAATCTGCACACTTCCACTCATTGCTTTGTTTCTAGCTGACCCCAGGTGGCCATGCAGTTTCCTCCTATGTTCCCCATCCACCATGAGGTGAGAACAGAGTAGACTCCCTGGGAAGCATCTCAGAATGCCACGGAAGCTAGATGTCTGCCTCCTTGGTTCTCTTTTCCCGCTGTAAAAACTGGGTTCTGAGGAATCCTCTCTATGGCACTGTGCAACCTGGGAGAGGGGGAGAGGTACAGTCAAACAGACCATTTCTCCTGTTCTTTCAATGAGGATTTTCATTCGGTTTCATGGAACATGCAGATGACTTGTACTCATTACCACACTTTGGGGCTTTCATAGGTGTTTTTGTCTGTGGCTAATTGCTAGTTGATCTTCCTGTTGAGAGTGTAGAGCCTGGGACCTCCTCTTCCACCATGTTGCCGGCCTCCTGTCTACTTTAAACTTTATGTTCCCATGAGTGTTCTTTCACATCTCATCTCCTTCCCTTCTATTTCGGGCTGTTCCTTCATAGTTTTCTATTTGTTTATATTCATGAATAAAGCATTGTTTAGATATGCATCTTTTTCAACTTTAAATAAATTGAATCAAACTACGTTTTTATCTTGTTCCTGAGATTCACCATGGCATTGAATGAAGCTGTATTTAATTTCTTTTTACTATTGTATAATATTCCATTAAAAAACTTTACCCTAATTTATTTATTCTACTTCTGATGAATATTTGTGTTTTCCTTTTTTTGGTTATTTAAAAGAGTGCTCAGGTACTATGCTCACTACCTGAGTAATGGGATCACTCATACCCCAAATCTCAGCATCACACAATATCCCCATGTAACAAACCTGCACATGTACCCCCTGAACCTAAAATAAAAGTTGAAATTATTTTTTAAATTTTTTAAAAAGGCACTGACAAGAACGTGTACATGTCCCCCAGAGTATATCTGAGAGTGTCATAAGGTCACAAGGTTTACACATTTTTGGTTTGTTAGATAATCCCTTATTGTTTTCCCAAGCCAATGGTGCAATTTATACCACAACTTATACTGAATAACAATGCACAGTTATTCAGCTTCCCCTGTGTCCTTGTCAGTATTTGATGTTGTTATCCATTTTTAGTCTGTACTAATATGATTGGTTCGAAATGGTATCTTGAAGTTTTAATTTAATTGAATTTCTAATTTAATTTTAATTTTAATAAATTAAATTGGATTTCCCTGATTATTGATGATTGAACATCTTTTAATGTATGCTTACTGGGATTGCTTTTCTGTGAATGCCTATTCATTGCCTATTTTTGCCCTCTTTTTCTATTAGCTAATTTGCCTTTTTATTATCTACTGTAGGCTTTTTTTTATACATTCTGGATATTAAATATTGTCATTTTGTCTATTGCAAATAAATTCATCCTGCTTATGGATTGTGAGGTAATTTATTTATGTGGACTTTTGAAGAACACAAGTTTTGAATCTTAATAAATTCATATTTATCAATCATTCCCTTTATGCTTTGTACACATAGGCAATCTTCCTTAATTCAAAGCCAAAAAATTATTTTGCTCAAAGTTTTATAGTTTTGCATTTTCCATTTCTGTATTTAATCCAGCTAGAGGTAATTTTTTGCTCATACTGTGATGCAGCAGTCCAATTAACTTATGTTATTCTATGTAGATAACCAGTCATCCCAGTCCTATTTATTCTCCATCTATTTCTTCTCAAGGCTCTACAGTGCTGGTTCTGTCTAAATCTAGTGTCCATATAAGTTTGGATGTGTTTCTGGGCTTCCTATTCTGTGTTTTTAGTTAGTTCTGTGACAGTTCTATGCTACCTTAATTTTTACAGTTTCTAGTAATACTTGATATCTGGTAGGCCAAATCTCATTACTTTGCTCTTTTTAAGCAATGTCTTACTATTCTTATACCTTTGATTTTCTTCATAAATTTTAAAATTGGCTCATTAAATTCCTCTAAAAATCTGTTGGTGTTTTGACTAGAATTAAATCACACCACTAGAGCAATTTGGCAAGAATCTATATCCTTAAGATTTTGCTTTTTGTTATTAATTTGCAGACCATACATGTGGTATGATTTTCTATTTATTTAAGTCTTTGAAAAAAGTCTTTAATATAATTTTCTCAATACAAATTTTGCACATATATTGCTTGATTAATTCCTTGGTACTTTACTTTCTTTTTATTTGAAACCAAAGTGAAAGCTATGTTTTAATAACTACTTTTATAAATGTTTTTTTGAGCATGTATCTAGTTGCAATTGATTTTTTTATTATTTTTCAATAAGCTTTATTTTTTAGAACAGTATTAGATTTACAGAAAAATATCGTGAAGATAGTACAGTGTTCCTATAAGTCTTGTACCAAATTCCCCTATTGTTAACTTCTTATATTAGTATAATCATTTATTGCAATTAATAAATCAATATTAATACATTATTATTATTGATATTATTCAAATGCCCTTACTTTTTACTTAATGTCTTTTGTCTGTTTTAGAGTCTCATCAGAATACCACATTACATTTGCCCTACCTGCCTCCTTAGCCTTCAATTAGTGTTAAGAGTTTCTGAGAGTTTTATTATTCGTTGACTTAACAATTTTGAAGAGTACTGGTTAGGTATTTGGTAGAATCCACTGTGGGGTTTGTAAGATATTTTTCTCATGATTATGGGTTTGGGAAGAAGGGCCACAGAGGTAAAGTGCCATTTTTATCACATTTTATCAAGGGTACGTATTGTGAATGTTGACCTTGATCACCCATCCGAGATGCTATTTGTCAGGTTTCTCCACTGTAAAGTGGCTGCCACCACCCCCACCCTCGTCCCATTCTGTAGTCTTTAGAAGGAAGACACCATGCACAGCCCAGATCTAATGAGTGGGGAGTTATGTTCCACGTTATTGGAGGCAGAATAGCTACATAAATCATTTGGAATTCTTCTTAGCAAGAGGCTTCTGTCTTCTCCTTCGTTTTATTAATTTGTGTTTATTTAATCATTTATTCATATTATTGTGGACTCATGGATGTTAAATTTATACTTTGGGTTATAATCATATACTTCTTTATTTATATTGTTGCTAAAATCATCCCATCTTTGTCCACTGGGAGTTCTTTCACTTAACCCCTGTGTCCCTTTGACATACCTTGTAATTAATTGTGGAGTTTTGTTTTGTTTTGTTTGTTTGTTTTTTGTTTGTTTGTTTGTTTTTGTCCCTGAGCACTGCCTTTGCAGTTGATTTGTATATAGATACTCCTCAACTTATGGCTGGGGTTACATCGATAAACTCATTGTAAGTCAAAAACATTGTGAGTTGAAAATGCACATAATACCTGTACAAACCCATCATAAAGTTGAAAAATCATAAGTTGAACCATTGTTAAGTCCAGATGCTGCTCAACTTACAATGGAGTTAACCTCCCAAGAAAATGATTGTGTAAAGTCAAAAAGGACCATTGTAAATTGGGGGCCATCTGTATATTGATTTTGTATTCAACTACCTTGCTAAAATATTATCACAATTCAAATAATTTGTTGTATATTTTTTCTGCAATTATGTTATCTGCAAATAATGACAGGTTTTCTTCCTTTCAAATTATTACAGTTCTTTTAACCTTTTGCTTATGTATTTTGCCTTGCTGCACTTAACTAGGACCTTTGGTGTGAACCTGAGCTGAAGTTGTGATAGTGGACACACTTGATTTGTTTTGGCTGGTACAAAGAATAAGTTCAATATTTCATCATTAAGTATGATATTTGCTGTTTTTTCTTTAATATTCTTTATGAAATTAAAGAAGTTTCCCTCTAGCCTTAGCTTGTTGCCCTAGTTTGCCCCAGAAACAGGCCCTGAAACAACGTTGTCAATGCAGTAGTTTATTTGAGAGAAGATGCTGGGAAAAACCACAAAGGGAATGGGAAGTAAATTAGAGAAGAGAAGAAAACTAATAAAAAGTGTCTGATAAACCCAGCTACTACTGTGGGTAACTGGTCCTTAATCCAGCTGGGGAAACTTGGGGAGCCAGTGTACAACCCACTCCTTAGAGTTATTCAAACTGAGAGATGAGGGAGCAAGGAGCCTTGGGTTGAGGGCTGCCAAGGGCAGGGCTGTGGGGGTTGCAGGGGGGCTCATTTTCTAGCACTTTTGGGCTACAAAGCCAGAGAAAGCTCATAGGCAGATACCAGCAGGTGGAAGTCTGGCCTGAGTGGGCTCAAGTGAGAACCAGAACACATGGGCACCAAAAGCAGTTGCTATACTTCCAGGGACATTTGTATTTTGTTGTTTTGTTACAAATAGATGTTGAATTTGCCCAATACAATGCATCCGTTGATGGTCATTTGATTTTTCTGCTCCAAACTGATACTTTGGTGAGTCCATTAATTGGAATTTGTGTAAATGACTTTGCATCCTCAGGATATGTACAACTTGCCAATAATTCCTTTACAGTGTTCGTGTATCTGTTCATGTAATGAGATTGGTCTGTACTTTTCCTTTTTCATATTTTTATATCCCCTGTATTGAAGATTTCAAGACTACAGCAAACCTTATATTATGAATTGAGGCTTATGAGTTGATCTATTCCAAGCTTATGCTTTTTCCACCACATTGATGTTTTTCTTATGTCCTGGGGACAGTGACATGTAGAATTATAAATAAGTTAATGTGGCTTGAGGATATGAGCAATAGAAACTCTGGATAGAGTTGAGGTAAACATAAATAGGTCAGCCACAACAGCACTGATAATTAAGAATGAGAGAACAGATAGAGGTGTTAATAAAAAAAGAAAAAAAATGTGTGTTAGATTCTAGTTTTTTTCTTCTCTAAACATTTGACTTTGCTTCAGAATTCCTGCTCCATAAAAATCTAAATTATGTTTAGCATCATCTTCCAAATCTTTGTGAGACAGCTTTATTTATTTACTTCATCCAAACCCAAACCAATGACATCATTCACCCTTTTTAATTGTTACAGTGTTTTAAACTTGTCTGGCGTGGAATGCATCAGAGCCACCTGGAGCTATACCAGAAACTTTGAGAAGGAAGCATGTTTCATATTAAGGTTTTGCATTGCATCACCTGCTTAGCATTTCTACATAAAGCACTGCCATTCATATATATATGTGTGTGTGTGTATATATATATATTCTTATAGCAAGACTCATTTTGCTATTTTTTAAATTTAAAAACCAAAATCCAGACGAGAGAAAAAAAATATATATATATCATATATACATATGATGTATGTATATATATATACACACACACACACATACACATATGCTACACATATTCAGAGGGACAATAATGTAAATCAGGATGTGGACCACACATTGCACATATATTCTGTTGTGCTACTTTGTATCATGATTTTCTTACTCAATTACATATTTTTTTAAATTGAAAACTTTAAATGAGCTTTGTATTTGTTGCGGGAAGTCAGGGACCCCGAATGGAGAGACTGGCTGGAGCCCAGGCAGAAGAACATAAATTGTGAAGATTTCATGGACATTTATCTGTTCCCAAAATTAATACTTTTATAATTTCTTATGCCTGTCTTTACTGCAATCTCTGAACATAAATTGTGAAGATTTCATGGACATTTATCACTTCCCCAAACAATACTCTTATAATTTCTTATGCCTGTCTTTACTGCAGTCTCTGAACATAAATTGTGAGGATTTCATGGACATTTATCACTTCCCCAAACAATACTCTTATAATTTTTTATGCCTGTCTTTACTTTAATCTCTTAATCCTGTTATCTTCATAAGCTGAGAATGTGCATCACCTCAGGACCACTATTGTACAAATTGATTATAAAATACGTGTATTTGAACAATATGAAATCAGTGCACCCTGAAAAAGAACAGAATAACAGTGATTTTCAGGGAACAAGAGAGATAACCATAAGGTCTGACTGCCTGTGGGGTTGGGCAGAATAGAACCATATTTTTCTTCTTGCAGAGAGCCTATAGAGGGACGTGTGAGTAGGAGAAATATCACTGAATTCTTTTCCCAGCAAGGAATATTAATAATTGATAACCGTAGGGAAGGAATGCATTCCTGGGGGTAGGTCTGTAGACAGCCGCTCTGGAAGTGTCTGTCTTATGTGGTTGAGATAAGGACTGAAATACGCCCTGGTCTCCTGCAGTACCCTAGGCTTACTATCATCCTAGTAAGCCTGATAAATTCCAGCCTGGTAAATTCTAATCAGACCAGTTGTCTGCTCTCAAACCCTGTTTCCTGTTAACATGTTTATCAAGACAATGCATGCACAGCAGGACATAGACCTTCATCAGTAATTCTAATTTTGCCTTGCCTTGTGATCTTTATTGCCCTTTGAAGCATAAGCCTATGATCCTTGTGACCTACTCCCTGTTCGTACCTCCCCTCGCCTTCTAAAATCCCTAATAAAAACTTGCTGGTTTTGCGGCTCGGGGTCGCCATCATGGTCCTACCAATATGTGATGGCACCCCCAGAGGCCCAGCTATAAAATTTCTCTCTTTGTACTCTTTCTCTTTATTTCTCAGACCAGCTACACTTAGGGAAAATAGAAAGAACCTACGTTGAAATATTGAGGGCTGGTTCCCCTGATAGTATTAGATCCCATACTTACCTACACTAAACTAAAAGATAACCTTGATAAACATCAGAGCTTTTTGGAATCAAATATAGGGGCTTTTCTTTTTTCTTTGACCAAATATTTCTCTCCTATGCATCCTTAAGCATCTTGTGGACCTGAGTCTCCTAATGGACCTACCAGCTTCCATGCCCGTTTAGCTGAATTATTGATCCCTATCTCCTTGAGAAGTACTGGAGGGCCTAGATATCTGTGTGATTGCTTTCTTAGTGCTTGTCTCAGTTTTCTCTCTTACACCCCTTTCCTTTCATCTAATTTACCAAGTCATCTCAATCCATGACCCGTACATAAGCTAGCCTGGGACACAATTGTGAACATGACAAAGCTTGAATTTACTCTCCTTTATATTTATTTTGTTCCTCCAGCCTCTTACTTCCTGTCACTTCCCTTTCCTGATTATCCTTTCCTAGTGCCCTTGGATTGAAATATTTCCCTCCCTTCACTCTATCAAATTTTGCAGCCTTAAGATATTTTTCATAAATGACCAGTTATTCCACTTCCACACCACTGTTTCCTGGCATTTGAAATTCACAAAACATAAAAGCTTTAAGCTAAAGCTATGCAGATATGTGTGTATTCTGTCTTGTGACTTAAGGTTCTTGAAGTATATAATCTTTTGGTCCCTTTAGGTTGCATTCTAAGTTATTACCTATTTGGCTGCTCAGCCCAAGTCCAAGCCCAGGACCACAGGCAAGGGTCTGACAACCTGTAACATCCATGGTAGACTCAACTGGAGTTTCAGATTTTACTGTGCATAGGAAACTGTCCAATGGCAAACTATCCTATAATCAGATAAATGTTTTGTTATTTTGGACAACTGATAGCACATCTCCTTCTTGCTATTTTTTTAAATTTAAAAACCAAAATCCAGATCAAAGGGAAAAAAAGGTATTGCATGCCTCTGGGGCTCAATATCTCAAAGAAGCAAGGAGACTATTTTTCAGTCTTATTGAGACAATCAGGTATACCAAAAGGTTTTTTCAAATCATAATTGTATATAAGAATCAATGCTGGAGCTTTTTTAAGATGCTAATTTTGATTTATCTCTCCATCCCAAATTAAGATTCAGCAGTTCATGGTTGAGTCTCTGGAATCTGTCAGTTTCAACAAGTGCCCTGGGTGATTCTCATGCAGGAGGTCTACCCAGTAGACTTTGAGATATCCCTGCTGGATGGTTTTTTTTTTTTTTTAGGGGCTTTCAAAGAGCTCGTTAATAATTTATGGACAATATAATAGCAAGCAGAGTTCATTCTGATCTCATTCAGTTCTGGGCTATGCAGCACAGAACAAATGGACATGACCTTCTAGACATGACTCTCTTAGGAGTGCCCTGGCAATAGCTCTGTCCTTGGTGCAGAAATGAGAGGGAACTTTAGGGAGAGGCTAGTCAGATCTCACTGACTGTATCATTGTTCTGTTTCAACCCTGTGGTGTAATGATATATATTGTTTTTTATCTACAGTTCCTGGCTCATAATTCCCATAGCCCTTGTTACAGTATTTTGCTATAATATTGGATATGTTAGACCTCAAGGGCAGGTCTCTGACATTCTTCCCTCCTTTCTCCTGCCCTCCAAAAAGGACTCTAATGTTTCCCATCTTTCTTATTGTGAGTCTTAAGACCCTCTGATGAGAGAATTCCACCCGACACCCTGGGGGAAGAAATGCAGACATCATGAATCTTCCATACTGGGATTCCAGAACTTCCATACTGGGTTCCAGGAGCTTCCAGATAGCTGAACACATGGAGCTTCCTGAAGGATGGCACCCTGGGAGGGCTTTGAAGCTCCACGCCCCTTTTCTCATCACTAGACTTGTGCATTTCTTCATCGGTATCCTTTGTAATATCTTTTATTGTAAACCAGGAAATGAAAGTGTTTCCCTGAGTTCTGTGAACCACTCCAGCAAATTAATCGAAGCCAAAGAGGGGGTCATGGAAATCCCAACTGTGGAAGCCAGTAGTCGGCCAGAAGTTCCTGAGGCCTAGACTTGCTATTGGTATGGGGGAAGGGGCAGTTTGGGGGACTGAGCCTTCAATCAGTTGGACCTGATACTATCTGCAGATAGTGTCAGAACTACATGACAGGACACCCAGCTGGTGTCCACCACTTGGTGTGTGGAGGAAAAATCCCTATACATCTGGTCACAGAAGTCTTCGTCTGGGTTAGTGATTGTTGTGGCATGAGAATAGAGGAAAAACATGATTAGAGAGACTTCTCCCTACACAAACCTTAACTGGAGCATACTGCAGTTCAATTCTGATGCAAACCACCTGGACTTAGGGCAGACTCCACGAGTCAAGGACTCAGTTCTCCACAATACTGCACTCACTTCAGATGCCAGCCACAAGTTGGGTACCCAGGCCACCCACCCTTCTGAATGACTGGATATAAGTTTGGGAGTTCCTACAATCACCTCAGATTTGATAATTTGTTAGAATGACTCACAAAACTCACTGAGCATGCTACACTTACTATTACAGTGTTGTAGTAATAGGACACTTACAGGGTGGGATCAGAGAAGAAGCGCAAAGCTTCCCTTTCCTCCCCTGGTGGAATCCAGGCATGTCACCACTTCCCCACATCCATGTGCCACCAAACAGGAAACTCTGCTGAGCTTTGGTGTCGAGATTTTACTGGGGTAAATCATGTCACTATGTAGACATGATTGATTAAATTATGTATTGCTTGTGTGATTGAACTTCATTTCCAAGCCCCCTCCCCTCCCCAGAGGTAGCGTGGCTGAAAGTTCCAACCCTCTAATCATGTGTCTGGTATTTTTGGTGACCAGTTCCCATCCCCATCATGAAGGTATCTAGGAGCTGCCGTGAGTCACTTCATTATTGTATAAAAGACATTCCTATCACTCTGGAAATTTCAAGGATTTTTGAAACTCATGCCAATAACAAGAGGACAAGACCAAATATAGAGTTTATTGTACCACAGTTGTGTTAGTCAGGATTCTCTAGAGGGACAGGAGTTTAAGTATTAACTCACATGATCACAACGTCCCATACAGCATGGCAGAAAGATGTAGGCTGGGAGGCTACACTCAATGTTAACTATCACAAGTCCACCCCTTGTTGACTTGAACCCATACACATCTTCTGAGATCATACATAATCTTCAAAGAAAGACAATAATGAGGTCCTAATTATGCCTAACATAATACAACTGTCCTTCATACAACTGGAAATGCACCAATCCTCAACCCAAATTCTATTACATAATTAAGAGATATACATATTAAATGCTAACGTGAAGTCAATAAATGTTATGTCACATGAAAAAGGAGAAAGGAAATAAAATGAAGATACTGATTCACCTATGGAGGCCTGCCAAAGGCTTTAAACAGCATCCCCATCTGCCACTGACACCTCAAGCACCTAAGTGGCAGACAAGTTTGCATAACAGCCTGGACCTGTTGCAGAGCCTTCTCCTGTTCTGAACCCCACTCAAAACTGACAGCCTTTTGGTTCAGTCAATAAATGGGCCAGAGTAACACACCCAAGTGCGAAATGTGTTGCCTCCAAAATCCAAATAGCCCACTAGGCATTGCGGCCCTTTCTTGGTTGTAGTAGGGGCCAAATGCAGCAACGTATTCATCACCTTCGAAGGAATTTTGAAAGGCTCCACACCACTGGACCCCTAGAAATTTTACTGAAGTAGAAGGTCCTTGAATTCAAAAACATAGGTAGGGTGGCTGAAAGGCTGGATGGGATTTATTTCCCATCCTCTGGCATGCAAATGTCTCACCAATAAGTCCAGTATGTTTGCTACTTCTTGCTCACTAGATCGAATCAGCATAATGTCCTCAATGTAAGGCACCAGCGTGATATCTTGTGGAAACCAAAAGTGATCAAGGTCTCTCTGAATAAGATTATGACACAAACCTGGAGAGTTGATATACCCCTGAGGTAGGACAGGAAAGGTATATTGTTGGCCTTGCCAGCTGAAGACAAATTGCTTCTGGTGGGCCTTAAGGACAGGAATGGAGAAAAAGGCATTTGCGAAGTCAATGGCTGTATACCAGTTACCAGGAGACTGTTAATTTGCTCAAACAATGAAACCACATCTGGTACAGCAGCTGCAATTAGAGTCACCACTTGATTAAGCTTATGATAATCCACTGTCATTCTCCAAGATCCATCTGTCTTCTCCACAGGCCAAATTTTGCCAAGTCAATGGCTGCATATCAGTTACCAGGAGATTAATTTGCTCAAGCAATAAAACCACATCTGGTACAGAAGCTGCAGTTGGAGTCACCACTTGGTTAAACTTATGATAATCCACTACCATTCTCCAAGATCCATCTGTCTTCTGCACAGGCCAAATGGGAGAGTTGAATGGGGATGTGGTGGGAATCACCACCCATGTGTATTTCAAGTCCTTGATGGTGGCACTAATCTCTGCAATCTCTCCAGGGATGCAATATTGTTTTTGATTTACTATTTTTCTATTAGAGGAAGCTCTAATGGCTTCTATTTTGCCTTTCCTACCATAATATCACTCACCCTACCAGTCCAGGAGCCAATGTGAGGGTTCTGTAGGCTGCTAAGTATGTCTATGCCAATTATGCATTCTGACACTGGGGAAATGACCAAAAGATGAGTCTGGGGACCCACTGGACCCACTGTAAGTAGGACTTGAGCTGAAACTCCATTAATTACCTGACCTTCATAACTCTTACTTTAACCGGGGGACCACAATGACATTTTGGGTCTCCTGGAATTAACGTCAGCTCAGAACCAGTATCCAGTAGTCCCCAAAATGTCTGATTATTTCTGTTTCCTCAGTGTACAGTTACCCTGGTAAAAGGCTGGAGGTCTCCTTGGGGAATGATAGGAGAAAGATTCACTGCACAAGCTGCAAGTAATGTAGTGTGGTCCTTCCTCAAGGGGACTTGACTTCCCCTTCATTCAAGAGCTTCTGGGTCTGTAAACTGGCTCGAGTCTGGAAATTGAGGGGCCCTGATTCTCTGTTTTTATAATTCAAATTAACCTTTTGTCCATTCAACCTAGAAATTTTCTGTTTATGTAAATTAAGTAGGAATGCAGTAGGCTTCCTCTCAATTTCACTTCGAGGAACACTGTGATTAATTAGCCAGTGCCAGAGCTCTGCACAAGTCAGACTATTCTGATTGCCGCTTTGCCTCTGCTGTTCATTATGGTAGCTACGCCCACCTTGCCTTTGACAGTTGAGTGCTGCCACTTGGCCCCTGCTACCTTGGGATCGAATTATTCCCATTGTATTTAAATTTTGTAGTTGAGTGACTGTGGTTCACACTGTTAGATCTGAGGTACAGGGAAGAGCAATTACAGGGTCCTTCAAAGATGTTGGTGCTGCCCTCACAAATCTATTTTGCAAGGCATTGGTCAAGGATATATCTTTGGACCCTCCCAGCTGGGATGAGTAGGTCTAAAGTGGCTAATCCACTTCACCATCCCAATCTCCCTAAGCCCTTGGATCCCTTCCTTTACATTAAACCAAGTGAGATCAGGCATTTCCAGCTCACTCACAGTGGGCCATCTTTTAATCCATATTTCAGCTAACCAAGCAAATAAACTATTAGAGCCTTTTTTAACTCCCCAAGCTGTAACATTAAATGCAGAGTCCCTACTTAGTGGGCCTGAATCAATAAATTCAGCCTGATCCAATCAATACATTCAGGCTGATCCAACTCTATGTTCCTTCCAGCATTATCCCACACCCTTAATATCCATTCCCATGCCTGTTGTCCATATTTCTGTTTATATAAATTAGAAAACTCAAGCAGTTGTTTTTGAGTGTAGCACACCTCCTCATGGGTCACAGTCTCAATCTCACCTCTAGGAGCCTCTAGGACTTTAGTTATAGTTCCAGAAGAAAACAAGAGTGTTGGGGGTGGCTTCTGAGGAGAATCAACATTATCTTGCCTGGCAACTGCCTCAGGGGAGGACATCACTGTTGCCTCAGGCAGCACAGGGCTTATCTCCTCAGACAAAGGTGGAAAGGCTGATGGCAGCATGAGTCAGGGAGGGGACGTTGCCACTACTGGGGATAGGGAAGTTGTTTCTTCTGGCAAAACAGGTTCAACAGAGTTTACAAACTCGTGTCCCTAGCTTCATCAGAGTCCTCCCACACATCCCCATTTCGAGTTTCAGGGTTCCATTCTTTTCCAATCAATGCCCTCACTTTAACAGTAAACACCTGGTGAGGCTGTGCATGCACCTTTCCTTGCAGGTCAGCCACTCACATGATATGAGCTTGTGTCTGTTTTTCCACAATTTCAGCTCTTTCTCTACAGGAGATAAGAGTCTCACCCAGGGCAATCTTAGCAGATCTGAGGCTCAGTATCTGCTTCTGAAGCTGGAAGATAGAATGCCTAAGTTTATCATTTTCTTTCATCACTTTGTCTACTGAACTTAGGAGCAACCAACCACCTTCATTATGTTCATTGGTTCTCCAGGTATGGTCAAAAGTATCATGTATAGAGTCACTGAACTCCTTCCCTCTCAGGAGCAGTGAATCAGGAGTGTCTAATGCATTTACTTTGCATAACTCTCTAAACAGTTCATGCCAAGGACCATCAGTGTTCTCCATAGTGCTAGAAGTAGTGTCCTGAGCATTTTGGGGTCTAATCATATTAAGCAGCCAACTCCAGAAACCCCAAAACCAGTGAAAGAACTTCATCCTTAATATTCTGTTTCTCTAGAACCACTCCTGGTACCAAAATCTGTACTAGTCCGGGTTCTCTAGAGGGACATAGAATTCAGTCCTCTGAGGGATTAAACAGCATTTAATCCTCTGAGGAAACTAACTGGAATTTCTCTTTTGAATCCATGCCCAAGTAGAATCAATGAGGACATCAAACATGGAAACCTTGACTCAGACATCAGCAACAGTAATGGGCCTACAGCTAAGTTAGGAGACAAAAAAGGCTGCCCAGTGAAGAGAAGGAGAAGTTCAAGTCCAGTTCAGTGCTTTTCTTTCCTCCTAAGCTGAGGCCAGTGTACTATCAAACTTTAGATTAAAAAGAACTATATAAATGCAGAGACGCATTATCGTAATTACTTTTGGCACAGAAATATTTTTGGCTAATGTTATTTTAATAAGAACTTCTGTGAAGGGAAAAAAGGCAAATCATATTAACCAAAATTTTATTCTGATGTTCTCTGATTTAATGTTCCCCTGCCTGTTTTACTGGATATTTTAGTCTCTTAAGCAGTCTGTTATTATTAGAAACATAGCATGCCTATTTTCCAATCCCAGAGAAAATATGAGACAGCTCTCTGTGCCAGACGTTGTGCTAAATATTATAACGAATGGGATACGATAATGGGACACTTTCTATCCTCAAGTAGCTTACAGTTTAGAGGTATAGTTGACACAGGCATCTGGATGCTAACAGCAACACTAGACCGAATAGGATTTAGGTGCCAATAAATTATGTGGATGCAAAAAGCAGAGCTCAGATAATTCCAAAGGGAGATGTAGTGACATGAATTCCCGGGAAGGTTGCACTTGAGCAGGGTCTAAGAAGGATGTGTAGAAGCATCATTGATCTAGAAAGGCAATGTCATTCCAGGCCAAGAAGAGCCTGAACGAAGTCAGGAAATCTTGAAAATGCATAAAATAAATCTCATAAATTTCATGAACTTTTGCTACAAAGATCAATCTGATAAAATTGCATACTTTAAAGTAACTACAGAGAAATTATCTTGGTTGAAAATGCTTTCTATTCACTTTATACCACCTAAAAGCAATGGTTCTCAAAATGTGGTTCCTATACCAGCAGTGTCTGTACCAACTGGAAAGATGTTAGAAATGTATATTTTCAGATCCCATTTCAGGTCCACTGTACTAGAATCTCTGGTGGTGGCATCCGGTAAACTATTTTGACAGGTTTTTCAGGTGATTCTGATGCATGCTAAAATTTAAGAACCAAATGGCACAGCTCAGTAATCATTTTCCTTCTTTTTGGTCAATTTCTCTGTCCTTGATCACATGGCTGTTAAAAGCCTTTCTTTCCTTTAATCTTCCTATCTTCACCATTCGTGCTTTGAGTGGATAACTTACTATGCAGAAGGGAAAAAAATTATTATGAACACTTTCAGCTTTCCTGACAATACACAGTTAAATCCTCTTTAAAGATCACCTCCTTTCCTATAATTTTTACAGAAAGAAATATCCCTCTTCTTTTACAATTCTAATGATTTTTTTATTGTATCTTGTAGTTTATTCTTTCCACCAAGCCTCCCAGATTTGCTGTACCAGTCATCCCTTCTCCCATGCACTTTCATAGCTCCTTCCTTACTGGTCCAATTCCTTCTGCTTATGAATCTGATCAATCTCCCAAGAAGCAAATAATAAAATAAAGAACTATGAAAATCCTAACTGTCACTGTATATTCTTTGGCTTTTTATTATCAGACTCCTTGAATTCAGGAAACCAAACCTGTTGCCAAAGTTCAATGATAAATATCTATGAAATATAATCCTACTCAAGCTTTTTTATAGTTCCTGATTTTTTAAATGCTTTCTTCACTTAAGATTGGTCTTCCATTGATTTCTGGACTGTTACTAACTCCTGGATATCCTACATTTCTGACTCTTTCACTGTTTCTTAACCTTCCCTTCTGATTCTTGCTTCTTTGTCATTTAATCTCTTTTCCATTTGTTTTACATTGCCCAATGGCTGATACTAGTAACTTAGATGGGCCCAACCATTGACTATATCTTGCTTTACTACCAAATTTGCAGTTAAATCTCTAACCTCCATGCTGAAAGAAAACCCCGTTTATACTTTCAGTTGGATATTTGTATGTCCAAAGCTGGAATCTTTAACCCCCAGACTAGTTTTTAAAAATATTAATTCATGGCAGCTACCTAATATGTCAAGCCAAAAACTTGGGAGTCATTCCAATGCTTTTCTTTCTTTCAAACCCTGCATTAATTTTGACACTAAAGCCTATAAATTGAACCTCATAAGATGCTTATGTACTGTGTTTTATTCAGTTGTATACCCGATAGCATAGTAGATTAATTTAACAACCCTCCCACTATTAAAAAATAAAAAGCCTAGAACAAAGACACACATATTCACACATAGGCATACAGAGAACACCATAATAAAAAGGCAGAAAATAAAACACAGACTTCAGATATTGAAGTTATTAAATATAAAATATAAAATAAGTATATTTAACACATTTAAAGACAAAAAAGTGGATTCAAATATGATTAAGAATCAAGAGACTGTAAAATTATCAAGTAGATTTCAAAAAAAACAAATAGAACTTCTATAAATTAACTATATAGTTGAAAATAAAATCTCTATAGAAGGGTTAAACGGGAGATTAGACACTATTAAAGAGAGAATTAGAAAACTGGAAAACAGTTTTGAAGAAAATTTTAAGACTGAAGAACAGAGAAAAAGAAAGAAAAAATATAAAAAGTGAGTAAGATACATGAAAAATAGAGGTCTATTATATGTGCAGTTGAACTCCAAAAGGAGAGGAGGGATACAATGGGGGCTACACAATATTCCAGGAGAGAAGTGCTAAAATATTTAAGAATTAATTAAAAAGTTTAGTCTTAGATTCAGAGAGCTTAAAAAATCATAAGAAGTAGCAATAAGAAACCTATACCTAAATATCATGATAGCTTATACACTAAGTCCAAGATATAATCTTAAAAGCAATCAGAAAAAAAAGATAAGTTACCTCCAAAGGAAGAGTTAGAGTGACGTATGATTCTCAGTGAAAACACGCCCAAATTCAAAGTCTAGAAGCCAGTGCAACTTTGATTCTCTCCCTCATTCCTACAGCTTCATTTGCCCCTTCATCAGTTCTTACCTGATTTATTGTACATATCTCCAACCTGTTATTCCCCTTAATATTTCATCCCACCTTGCTGCATGTGATATCTTTCACACACTCTGTAAAAGAACTTATTACAATGTAATCATGCCACTCTTCTGTTTAACATTTCTGCTCATTGCTTACCGCAAACACAATTAGTCAGAAATTGTTACCTTTGGCATTCAAGGCTCTTTCCAAAACATTTCAGTACTTTTTTTCCTTTCCTGGTTTTCTCCAATTTCCCTGGGCTCCTGCCTCACTGACATTTTACCAGACTCTGAATTAACAGGCACTTTCATGACCAGGCTTTAACATGCTGTCCTTTCTCCAAGATCTGCCCTTCAAGTTCTCTAATCATGCATTTCTATCTTTGCCTATCAGCTTCTCTATTAGACTGCTTGGACTGCCATAACAAAATGCCACAGATGGTGTGGCTTAAATAACAGACATGTTTTTCTTACAGTTCTGGAGTCTGGGAAGTCCAATATCAAGGTGCTGACAACACTGGTATCTCGTGAGGTCTCTCCTTGGTTTGCAGTTGGCTGCCTTCTCGTTGTGTCCTCACATGGTCTTTTCTCTGTATGCAAGTACTCCTGATGTCTCTTCCTGTTTTTGTTAGAACATCAGTCCTGTTGAATTAGAACCCCATCCTTATGACCTCATTTAACCTTAATTACCTTCTTTAAGGCTCTATCTCCAAACATAGTCACATTGTGGATTAGGGCTTCCATGTATGAATTTTTGGGGGACAATATTTAGTCCATAAGAGCTACTCTTTTAGAATTGTTTAAGATCCCATTTCTTTGAAATATTTTCTGAATCATTTCCTGCAGACCCTTAGCACTGATCTGTCATTCCCTGTAGGCTTACAGAACATTTTCCCTCACAGGGTGACTATACCCATAACAGTGAGTTGAGAGTACACATGCATGGACTTCAGGAACTGGAAATTCCTTGGGCATGGGGACCATATTTGCTTTCATTTCGAATCCACAGAAACTAGAATGCCTTGCTTAAATAAGTACTCAATAAGTAAAAGTAGTAGATTAAAAATATATTCAAGATTCCATTTTAGTGTTGCTTATAACATAAAGTAGCACTCTCCTTTAGAGATAACGACTCTATCAATATATGTTACCTTCTGTTACAGCAATTAAAATTTACCATCCATGTGTGCACACCTACCACACCTCTGGTTTCTATAGTAATGGAACAACCTCCACTTTAAGAATGTAGATTCTGTTCTCAGGGAGTTAAGGGGGGGAGATGAATAAAAGTAAAACTGTGGGTAGTATATTCATTGTTCATCATGCATAACACATGGTGGTTATGAAGAATTTTCCCCCGTAGGATAATGTAGTTACAGGGGCACTTACCGTGGCTTTCATGTATGATACTATTGCCTCTAATATACTCCAAGTCAGCCTTCCAAAGTGGCTTTTCTTCTTGTATATATCTTTCCCCCATCCTGTGAATATTTTTTTTTCATAATGATAGGATTGCGGATTAAGATGAAGAAAATTTGGAGGTCACTGGTGTGTTATTTCTTCAGGAGATTCTACAAAGATGTAATTTTGTTCTCGCAGCAGTCAAAGTTTTGATAAGGGAGTTTTATTTGAAGAGATTATTTTGTAGGTAGGGAGATGGGGAATGATATCTACAACTAACAAAAATCCTCCTGATTTCCACTACCACTTATGCCAAACATGAAATTAAAGAAAGCTTACAATAACCTGTTTTAAAGTGAAGTTTTTATTCTTATTCAGAAATGTTAAGGCCTAAAGATCAGGAGACAATTGCCATTGAAGACATAGTTTGTTATTCATAGTTCTTAACAGGAGTGGGTAAGCCACATACACAGGGTCACATGGAGAAGCACCAGTTTCAGTCAGGAGGCAGAAGGAATATGGTAGGAGAACATGGGCAAGAGTCTTTTCTTTCTTTCTTTCTTTCTTTCTTTCTTTCTTCCTTCTTTCCTTCTTTTTTTATTATTTTTACATTGGAGGCAATTTTTTTAAATTTTTACTTTAAGTTCTAGGATACATGTGCAGAATGTGCAGGTTTGTTACATAAGTATACATGTGCCATGGTGGTTTGCTGCACCTATCAACCCATCATCTAGGTTTTAAGCCCCACATGCATTAGATATTTGTCCTAATGCTATCCCTCCCCTTGCCCCCCACCTCTGACAGGCCCCGGTGTGTGATGTTCCCCTCCCTGTGTCCACGTGTTCTCATTGTCCAACTCCCACTTATGAGTGAGAACATGCAGTGTTTGGTTTTCTGTTCTTGTGTTAGTTTGCTGAGAATGATGGCTTCCAGCTTCATCCATATCCATGCAAATGACATGAACCCATTGCTTTTTATGGCTGTGTAATATTCCATAGTGTGTATGTGCCACATTTTCTTTATTCAGTCTATCATTGATGGGTATTTGAGTTGGTTCCAAGTCTTTGCAATTGTAAACAGTGCTGCAATAAACATATGTGTGCATGTGTCTTTATAGTAGAATGATTTATAATTTCGGGGGTATAATCCTTTGGGTATATTTATGGTTTCCTTGAAAATAAATGGTTATGGTAGGGTAAGCAGTTTTGGGATTGGTTAGCTTGATAATTTTAGTGGGCTCTAGGGCATATGGCTGTCCCTTGTTTTCTAACACATGGCTCTTGGGTAATTAGGGAAGGGAAGGGAAGTAATGGCCCTGAGTGTAAGAGCCTGGTAGAGGAGATAGTTGAAGGTATGGACTTTGGACTTGTTGGTTTTCATATGAAAGGCAGGTGAGTCATTTACCATCTCTAGGAATTGGCTGGCTCTGGGAAAGGTAGTCTTTCTAGGGTCATGAACGTTCCAGAGTCAAAGCATCAGAATGAAAAACATGCTTCATACGTAACCCATTCACTTCAACCACAGATTCCCTTAGCAAGTTTCCAGTAGTCATCAGAGAGAAAGAAAGATAAAGGAAATTAGCAGAATGAGGTATGATGGGGTAGAAGATAAGCTAAACATCCCTTCTAAATAAGTTTTAAGAGTTTCTATCTTCAAAAAAGTATTAGGAAAACAGGTCAATGTGGGGAAAAGCTCAGTGGATATATCTGCAAGAAACAGCAGTGACACCCCCACCCTGTTAACCAAGCTGATCTTGTGTAAGTGAAAGTGTTATTTCCTGAGTGATCTTGTGTCCAGAATTGGTGGGTTCTTGGTCTCACTGACTTCAAGAATGAAGCCACGGACCCTCGTGGTGAGTGTTACAGCTCTTAAGGTGGCAAGTCTGGAGTTGTTCATTCCTTCTGATGTTCATATGTGTTCGGAGTTTCTTCCTTCCGGTGGGTTCGTGGTCTCGCTGGCTCAGGAGTGAAGCTGCAGACCTTTGTGGTGAGTGTTACAGCTCTTAAGGCTGCGCGTCTGGAGTTGTTCGTTCCTCCTGGTGGGCTCGTGGGCTCGCTGGCTTCAGAAGTGAAGCTGCAGATTTTCACGGTGAGTGTTACAGCTTATAAAAGCAGTGTGGACCCAAAGAGTGAGCAGTAGCAAGATTTATTGCAAAGAGTGAAAGAACAAAGCTTCCACAGTGTGGAAGGGGACCCCAGCGGGTTGCCACTGCTGGCTCTGGCAGCCTGCTTTTATTCTCTTGTCTGGCCCCACCCACATCCTGCTGATTGGTAGAGCGGAGTGGTCTGTTTTGACAGGGCGCTGATTGGTGCCTTTACAATCCCTGAGCTAGACACAAAGGTTCTCCACGTCCCCACCAGATTAGCTAGATACAGGGTGTCAACACAAAGTTTCTCCAAGGCCCCACCAGAGTGGCTAGATACAGTGTCCATTGGTGCATTCACAAACCCTGAGCTAGACACAGAGTGCTGATTGGTGTGTTTACAAACTTTGAGCTAGATACAGAGTGCTGATTGGTGTATTTACAATCCCTGGGCTAGACATAAAGGTTCTCCACATCCCCACCAGACTCAGGAGACCAGCTGGCTTCACCCCAGTGGATCCCGCACTGGGGGTTGCAGGTGGAGCTGCCTGCCAGTCCCGCCCCGTTTGCCTGCACTCCTCAGCCCTTGGGTGGTTGATGGGACTGGGCGCTGTGGAGCAGGGGGCGGCGCTCATCAGGGAGGCTCAGGGAGGCTCAGGCCGCACGGGAGCCCATGGAGGGGGTGGGAGGCTCAGGCACGGTGGGCTGCAGGTCCCGAGCCCTGCCCCGCGGGAAGGCAGCTAAGGCCCGGTGAGAAATCGAGCGCAGCGCCGGTGGGCTGGCACTGCTTGGGGACCCAGTACACCCTCTGCAGCCGCTGGCCCGGGTGCTAAGCCCCTCACTGCCCCGGGGGCCGGCAGGGCTGGCCTGCTGCTCCGAGTGCAGGGCCCGCCAAGCCCACGCCCACCCGTAACTCCAGCTGGCCAGCAAGCTCCCCGTGCAGCCCCGGATCCTGCTCGCGCCCCTCCCTCCACACCTCCCTGCAAGGTGAGGGAGCTGGCTCTGTCCTTGGCCAGCTCAGAAAGGGGCTCCCATGGTGCAGCGGTGGGCTGAAGGGCTCCTCAAGTGCCGCCAAAGTGGGAGCCCAGGCAGAGGAAGCGCCGAGAGCGAGCGAGGGCTGTGAGGACTGCCAGCACGCTGTCACCTCTCAATCTCATACAATTTTACTAGAAAATGATTGTTGTAATACCTTGCAGCTTTTGCTTCTTCTGAACATGAAGTTTAGAAACCCTTGGAGTCTGGGTGGGGAGGGGGTGTTTGGTGGTTGTTGTTGTTTGTTTGTTCTTAATTTTTTTAAAAAATGGGAACACCAAAAGTGAATGTTCTGGTAGGAGTTCAGGTCAATACCGAATGAGTAGATAAAGGCTACTGTGGGCCACCACTTAGCTGCACCAGCGTAATATTCACATCTTCATTCCATGCCATCCTTTCTGGGCACACTTCTTTCTCTGCTGTATATCCTTCTGGCAACCTGTGAAGCAGCTACTTATCTGATTTTTTTCTGCACACTCGTTGCTGCCAAGAAAATACATTGCACACCCTGCCTTGCATGTGCTGCTTTGAATTATCTTTCCATTTTACCAATTGCTGGAAAAACTGCATCTCAGCAGTGCCCCAACTCCACAGGGAAAGACATCCATCAACACAGACCTGTTTTTCCCCTTAGGTGTCTGTCCATTTTGGTGCCTCTTATTAAGCCTCATAGGTTCCTATTCATCAAAATCATGCCAAGGAAGCCTTGAATTCTTTCTGAGGTGCATATTCAGCAGAATGTCAAGGAAGAGTGGAGATAGCAGAGGGAAACCATTGAAGGAATGTGCAAATTAGGCTTCTTATTTTTATTCAGCAGACCCCAAAATGCAAAGGCATGGATTGGAGTTTTAAATAAAACCCATTTCTGATTTGTTAGAAGCTCCATGCCTACCCTCCTCTGTTATTAACCATCCAAGGAAGCAGAGAGGTTAGTGGTCAAAACATAGGTTAAGAATATATATCCTAAGGGTGGTCATTCAGTAGGGAAGGAAGCACAGGCTTTTGTTTATCTGCTTATCTATTTCTGTAGCATTCCTAAGATGTCTGAAATACATATGAATGAAAAATGTCACTTGTCATGTTGAAGAATATTAGATGAAAAGAATGCTGAGAAGGGAACTGTGACAGGAATCTACCTTCGAAATAATGTTGAATTTGAGTGTATGTCCAGTGTAATAGATTACCTAGGAATTGAACTGTAATTAGATTGGAAAGATGTTAATGATTATACTATTTTTAGAAAAATAATTAACTGGTGTGGAGGACATGTAACTGCAATCCCATAGTGGAAGTTGTGGTCATTGATGGGAAGCCAGAAGATAAAATGCCTTTCCTGAGGGGAAAAGCAATAAATAGACTTCATCTGTTAAAGATGAAGGGTGCAGAGTCCCCTTCTAGGAGCTGTATATGTGCATGTGTGTGTCTAATCTCTTTGCAGAACGGCTAGCCTTGATTGGAAACTCAACCAAGGGAAAGAAAAATAGAGAGTTATGTGTCCAGGACAGGTAAGCCTAATTCAGACGGTCATCATGTGCAAAGTTCAAAAGTCACTGGGCTTAGTGGCTGGCAGAAAGCATGGCTTTTTCATAAAGAGGAAGGGTAGCATTAGATCACAGGCTCAAACCAGATTGAAAGAGATAGTGAGAGTTTCCAGTGGAAAAAGAGGTGGGCATTATCTTGGTTTTCTTTAGGGGCAAAGTTTGAAGATTGTTTTCTATACTAAATAGCCTCTTTGCCCATAGCATGTACCTTGATAAGTGAGGTGACAAGCACTGGCAGTGGTGCCTAGGCTTCCCTTTGAATGACAAGGTGAGAGAAGCATAGAGAATACACCTGGAGTCCACGCTGCTGGCCAGTAGTTTCCCAGGGAAATTAGCCAGCATGAAAGAGAAGCAGATCTGTCAGGGTGTTTGTTGTTGTTGTTTTCTCATCTTGTTGCAGCCTGGTTTCCTGGAATTTAGTTTCTGGGTGTGTGGGTTTGAGATTATCCTCTCTCCATTATGTTATTTTAAATAGCATTGGATATTGGCAGATGAAACTAGTTTCAGTCCCCAGAGAATCACTGAAGATAGCCTCTCCCTGCATCCACCTGATTTTCCTCAGTTCAGCCACAGTCTATGCTTTCTGGGAATATGTGTGCTGGAATTATTTAGGTTACTCAGAAGTGAACATAGTATTGGCAAATAAAGGATTATGAGATAAAAATTGAGATTCTAAAGTGGAGTCAAACAGGAAAGAATTGAAAGAGATTGTTTGGTTGATTACATTCACATGGGTTTAAAGGATTAATGTTAAAATGTGCACCTGCATCCTCCCTACCCAGAACATAGTCTGTGCTCCAAGATTATTTTGCTCAGTTGTAAAGATATTTGTGCATTCAAATTCCCAAATCTACATTATATTGCATTAGATAAGATGAGTGAGAGAAAAAGGTGAAACTATTGACAGAAATGACTTAAAGGCTAGAGAAATGCTCTCTGGGGATAAGTTTCCTTCCCATTTCTTCAGCGTATGTTCGTGGAAACTTATCTAAGAAAAGTACAGAGCCCACCTGAAGGGGTTCTTGGACAGAAGGGTGTTAGTGGATCCCTGATTCAATTCAGATGTGCATTTAAATTTCCTTCTCATTGGTCTCTTCTCTAACATCATGGAATACTCAGTAAATATGTTGCAATTAGTATTTTTCAAAATAACGCATATATGAGCATAATCTTGGATTGGGCAAAGTTGGCAGATTGTTTTCTATACCTTATGCCCTCTTTGTTTATAGAATTTTACCTTGATACAGAAGGCAATATTCTATACTCCAAGTAGAAACAAAGTTTGTTGTCTGAAAACAGGAGGTCATTTTACTTTCTGGCATTGTCCCCCACTTTCAATAAATGGCCTCTGGTTCTGAACAGTTTGTTCCAGGATCAGCTGAGTGGGTGGACTAGCAGGCTGCTTCTACTATGTTACTAACTGCCTGTGGAAACCTGCCTTCATGAGCCCCCACTATCTCTTCAATATGATCCCCTGGGTTTTGAATCATCCCAAAGCTTTCTACAAACTTTAAAATCATAAACCCATGTTTCTGTGATTCTAATTGCAGAGTTCCATGTTAGATGTTTTCTCAGAGAATGTCTCTGACTGCCAGAAATTAAAGAGTAATAATAGGACACACTTTTCAGATAGAGTCACTTTCATGAGAGAGATCATAATTGAGATTTGCATTTTAGTCCACAGACTTTCATAAGAGTAGTTGGGAAAGGATGTCTCACTTCCAGTCTTTTTAATGGGAAGCAAGGTCTTCTGCAAGAAAATGATTATACCACCCAACAGTGTGCAAATCACATCCATAGAACCCTATTATAAGACAATTTTTGAGGTTGTGACTTACTGAAAGAAGATATGAAGGTTTTTTTATTCTATGAATTTGTTGCTCTGGGGGTGTGTTGTGTGTGTGCACATTCATATGTGCATTCAGTCCATTTGCAGATGGACTTATTTAAAATATAGTTTATCAGAGTGATCATCTTTCTTTTCAGGTAGCTGTTTTATAAAAGGGTTGATACAGGCACAGCCATGCAAAGGTTTGATGCAAACCCTGTCAGTTGCCTTCAAGTAAGCTCACACACACATCCACACGCATGCTCATGTGCAGGCTCTGGAGGGCACCCTCCTCCCACTAGTCAGAATTAATTACAGGAATACTGATTTTTAATTTGGCACTCAGTATACAACTCAGCCAGCTATGGAGTGAATATCTGGTTAGGAAGGATGCACCACCTTGCTGGTCACTGCTGGTTAACAACACTGGAAGCAAAAAGAAAAATACATCCAAAAGAAAGACGGGAGCAGCAGGTGTTTGGATTTCCATATCCGCTCAGGTTCCAAGATCCCTTGTTTTGATAAAGAGTCTCAGGAGACTAATAGATGCTATATTTTCAGTCTGAATTGTGAATTTTTCTGTTTGTTTGCTTTTGCTTCTTGTTTGGGGTTGTGGTTTTTCATTATACACACATTTTCTCTTGTCTGAGATAACTAAGATGGAAAACTTTTAGGAGCTTAACATTACAGTTTGAGATTGAGTGAAAGGGCAGAAATTTAGCAGACAAGCCACAGGTCTGAAAATGTAGTTTTGACTTAGAAAAATACAAAGTAGAGAAACACTTTGGAAGAGAAAATGTTTTGTCTATTTTCTTCCTAACTACCTCATATCACCTTCCAAATGCTAATCCTTGCATTTGAACATGGATTTTTATTTATTTATTTATTTTTTTTATTATTATTATTATTATTATTATTATTATTGTACTTTAGGCTCTATGGTACATGTGCACAACGTGCAGGTAAGTTACATATGTATACATGTGCCATGCTGGTGCGCTGCACCCACCAACTCGTCATCTAGCATTAGGTATATCTCCCAATGCTATCCCTCCCCCCTCCCCCCACCCCACAACAGTCCCCGAAGTGTGATGTTCCCCTTCCTGTGTCCATGTGTTCTCATTGTTCAATTCCCACCTATGAGTGAGAATATGCGGTGTTTGGTTTTTTGTTCTTGCGATAGTTTACTGAGAATGATGATTTCCAATTTCATCCATGTCCCTACAAAGGACGTGAACTCATCATTTTTTATGGCTGCATAGTATTCCATGGTGTATATGTGCCACATTTTCTTAATCCAGTCTATCATTGTTGGACATTTGGGTTGCTTCCAAGTCTTTGCTATTGTGAATAATGCCGCAATAAACATACGTGTGCATGTGTCTTTATAGCAGCATGATTTATAGTCCTTTGGGTATATACCCAGTAATGGGATGGCTGGGTCGAATGGAATTTCTAGTTCTAGATCCCTGAGGAATCGCCACACTGACTTCCACAAGGGTTGAACTAGTTTACAGTCCCACCAACAGTGTAAAAGTGTTCCTATTTCTCCACATCCTCTCCAGCACCTGTTGTTTCCTGACTTTTTAATGATTGCCATTCTAACTGGTGTGAGATGGTATCTCATTGTGGTTTTGATTTGCATTTCTCTGATGGCCAGTGATGGTGAGCATTTTTTCATGTGTTTTTTGGCTGCATAAATGTCTTCTTTTGAGAAGTGTCTGTTCATGTCCTTTGCCCACTTTTTGATGGGGTTGTTTGTTTTTTTCTTGTAAATTTGTTGGAGTTCATTGTAGATTCTGGATACTAGCCCTTTGTCAGATGAGTAGGTTGCGAAAATTTTCTCCCATTTTGTAGGTTGCCTGTTCACTCTGATGGTAGTTTCCTTTGCTGTGCAGAAGCTCTTTAGTTTAATTAGATCCCATTTGTCAATTTTGGCTTTTGTTGCCATTGCTTTTGGAGTTTTAGACATGAAGTCCTTGCCCATGCCTATGTCCTGAATGGTATTGCCTAGGTTTTCTTCTAGGGTTTTTATGGTTTTAGGTCTAACATTTAAGTCTTTAATCCATCTTGAATTAATTTTTGTATAAGGTGTAAGGAAGGGATCCAGTTTCAGCTTTCTACATATTGCTAGCCAGTTTTCCCAGCACCATTTATTAAATAGGGAATCCTTTCCCCATTGCTTGTTTTTCTCAGGTTTGTCAAAGATCAGATAGTTGTAGATATGTGGCGTTATTTCTGAGGGCTCTGTTCTGTTCCATTGATCTATATCTCTGTTTTGGTACCAGTACCATGCTGTTTTGGTTACTGTAGCCTTGTAGTATAGTTTGAAGTCAGGTAGCGTGATGCCTCCAGCTTTGTTCTTTTGGCTTAGGATTGACTTGGCGATGCGGGCTCTTTTTTGGTTCCATATGAACTTTAAAGTAGTTTTTTCCAATTCTGTGAAGAAAGTCATTGGTAACTTGATGGGGATGGCATTGAATCTGTAAATTACCTTGGGAAGGATGGCCATTTTCATGATATTGATTCTTCCTACCCATGAGCATGGAATGTTCTTCCATTTGTTTGTATCCTCTTTTATTTCCTTGAGCAGTGGTTTGTAGTTCTCCTTGAAGAGGTCCTTCACATCCCTTGTAAGTTGGATTCCTAGGTATTTTATTCTCTTTGAAGCAATTGTGAATGGGAGTTCACTCATGATTTGGCTCTCTGTTTGTCTGTTATTGATGTATAAGAATGCTTGTGATTTTTGTACATTGATTTTGTATCCTGAGACTTTGCTGAAGTTGCTTATCAGCTTAAGGAGATTTTGGGCTGAGACAATGGGGTTTTCTAGATATACTATCATGTCATCTGCAAACAGGGACAATTTGACTTCCTCTTTTCCTAATTGAATACCCTTGATTTCCTTCTCTTGCCTAATTGCCCTGGCCAGAACTTCCAACACTATGTTGAATAGAAGTGGTGAGAGAGGGCATCCCTGTCTTGTGCCAGTTTTCAAAGGGAATGCTTCCAGTTTTTGCCCATTCAGTATGATATTGGCTGTGGGTTTGTCATAAATAGCTCTTATTATTTTGAGATACGTCCCATCAATACCTAATTTATTGAGAGTTTTTAGCATGAAGGGTTGTTGAATTTTGTCAAAGGCCTTTTCTGCATCTATTGAGATAATCATGTGGTTTTTGACTTTGGTTCTGTTTATATGCTGGATTACATTTATTGATTTGCGTATATTGAACCAGCCTTGCATCCCAGGGATGAAGCCCACTTGATCATGGTGGATAAGCTTTTTGATGTGCTGCTGGATTCTGTTTGCCAGTATTTTATTGAGGATTTTTGCATCAATGTTCATCAAGGATATTGGTCTAAAATTCTCTTTTTTTGTTGTGTCTCTGCCAGGCTTTGGTATCAGGATGATGCTGGCCTCATAAAATGAGTTAGGGAGGATTCCCTCTTTTTCTATTGATTGGAATAGTTTCAGAAGGAATGGTACCAGCTCCTCCTTGTACCTCTGGTAGAATTCGGCTGTGAACCCATCTGGTCCTGGACTTTTTTTGGTTGATAAGCTATTGATTATTGCCACAATTTCAGATCCTGTTATTGGTCTATTCAGAGATTCAACTTCTTCCTGGTTTAGTCTTGGGAGGGTGTATGTGTTGAGGAATTTATCCATTTCTTCTAGATTTTCTAGTTTATTTGCGTAGAGGTGTTTGTAATATTCTCTGATGGTAGTTTGTATTTCTGTGGGATCAGTGGTGATATCCCCTTTATCATTTTTTATTGCATCTATTTGATTCTTCTCTCTTTTTTTCTTTATTAATCTTGCTAGTGGTCTATCAATTTTGTTGATCCTCTCAAAAAACCAGCTCCTGGATTCATTTATTTTTTGAAGGGTTTTTTGTGTCTCTATTTCCTTCAGTTCTGCTCTGATTTTAGTTATTTCTTGCCTTCTGCTAGCTTTTGAATGTGTTTGCTCTTGCTTTTCTAGTTCTTTTAATTGTGATGTTAGGGTGTCAATTTTGGATCTTTCCTGCTTTCTCTTGTGGGCATTTAGTGCTATAAATTTCCCTCTACACACTGCTTTGAATGCATCCCAGAGATTCTGGTATGTTGTGTCTTGGTTCTCGTTGGTTTCAAAGAACATCTTTATTTCTGCCTTCATTTCATTATGTACCCAGTAGTCATTCAGGAGCAGGTTGTTCAGTTTCCATGTAGTTGAGCGGTTTTGAGTGAGATTCTTAATCCTGAGTTCTAGCTTGATTGCACTGTGATCTGAGAGATAGTTTGTTATAATTTCTGTTCTTTTACATTTATTGAGGAGAGCTTTACTTCCAAGTATATGGTCAATTTTGGAATAGGTGTGGTGTGGTGCTGAAAAAAATGTATATTCTGTTGATTTGGGGTGGAGAGTTCTGTAGATGTCTATTAGGTCTGCTTGGTGCAGAGCTGAGTTCAATTCCTGGGTATCCTTGTTGATTTTCTGTCTCGTTGATCTGTCTAATGTTGACAGTGGGGTGTTAAAGTCTCCCATTATTAATGTTTGGGAGTCTAAGTCTCTTTGTAGGTCACTCAGGACTTGCTTTATGAATCTGGGTGCTCCTGTATTGGGTGCATATATATTTAGGATAGTTAGCTCTTCTTGTTGAATTAATCCCTTTACCATTATGTAATGGCCTTCTTTGTCTCTTTTGATCTTTGTTGTTTTAAAGTCTGTTTTATGAGAGACTAGGATTGCAACCCCTGCCTTTTTTTGTTTTCCATTTGCTTGGTAGATCTTCCTCCATCCTTTTATTTTGAGCCTATGTGTGTCTCTGCACGTGAGATGGGTTTCCTGAATACAGCACACTGATGGGTCTTGAGTCTTTATCCAATTTGCCAGTCTGTGTCTTTTAATTGGAGCATTTAGTCCATTTACATTTAAAGTTAATATTGTTATGTGTGAATCTGATCCTGTCATTATGACGTTAGCTGGTTATTTTGCGCGTTAGTTGATGCAGTCCCTTCCTAGTCTCGATGGTCTTTACAATTCGGTATGATTTTGCAGTGGCTGGTACCGGTTGTGCCTTTCCATGTTTAGCGCTTCCTTCAGGAGCTCTTTTAGGGCAGGCCTGGTGGTGACAAAATCTCTTAGCATTTGCTTGTCTGTAAAGTATTTTATTTCTCCTTCACTTATGAAGCTTAGTTTGGCAGGATATGAAATTCTGGGTTGAAAATTCTTTTCTTTAAGAATGTTGAATATTGGCCCCCACTCTCTTCTGGCTTGTAGGGTTTCTGCCGAGAGATCCGCTGTTAGTCTGATGGGCTTCCCTTTGATGGTAACCCGACCTTTCTCTCTGGCTGCCCTTAACATTTTTTCCTTCATTTCAACTTTGGTGAATCTGACAATTATGTGTCTTGGAGTTGCTCTTCTCGAGGAGTATCTCTGTGGCGTTCTCTGTATTTCCTGAATCTGAATGTTGGCCTGCCTTGCTAGATTGGGGAAGTTCTCCTGGATAATATCCTGCAGAATGTTTTCCAACTTGTTTCCATTCTCCCCGTCACTTTCAGGTACACCAATCAGACGTAGATTTGGTCTTTTCACATAGTCCCACATTTCTTGGAGGCTTTGCTCATTTCTTTTTATTCTTTTTTCTTTAAACTTCCCTTCCCGCTTCATTTCATTCATTTCATCTTCCAGGGCTGATACCCTTTCTTCCATTTGATCGCATCGGCTCCTGAGGCTTCTGCATTCTTCACGTAGTTCTCGAGCCTTGGTTTTCAGCTCCATCAGCTCCTTTAAGCACTTCTCTGTATTGGTTATTCTAGTTATACATTCTTCTAAATTTTTTTCAAAGTTTTCAACTTCTTTGCCTTTGGTTTGAATATCCTCCCGTAGCTCGGAGTAATTTGATCGTCTGAAGCCTTCTTCTCTCAGCTCGTCAAAGTCATTCTCCGTCCAGCTTTGTTCCGTTGCTGGTGAGGAACTGCGTTCCTTTGGAGGAGGAGAGGTGCTCTGCATTTTAGAGTTTCCAGTTTTTCTGCTCTGTTTTTTCCCCATCTTTGTGGTTTTATCTACTTTTGGTCTTTGATGATGGTGATGTACAGATGGGTTTTTGGTGTGGATGTCCTTTCTGCTAGTTTTCCTTCTAATAGACAGGACCCTCAGCTGCAGGTCTGTTGGAGTACCTGGCCGGCCGTGTGAGGTGTCAGTCTGCCCCTGCTGGGGGGTGCCTCCCAGTTAGGCTGCTCGGGGGTCAGGAGTCAGGGACCCACTTGAGGAGGCAGTCAGCCCGTTCTCAGATCTCCAGCTGCGTGCTGGGAGAACCACTGCTCTCCTCAAAGCTGTCAGACAGGGACATTTAAGTCTGCAGAGGTTACTGCTGTCTTTTTGTTTGTCTGTGCCCTGCCCCCAGAGGTGGAGCCTACAGAGGCAGGCAGGCCTCCTTGAGCTGTGGTGGGCTCCACCCAGTTCAAGCTTCCAGGCTGCTTTGTTTACCTAAGCGAGCCTGGGCAATGGCGGGCGCCCCTCCCCCAGCCTCGCTGCCGCCTTGCTGTTTGATCTCAGACTGCTGTGCTAGCAATCAGCGAGACTCCGTGGGCGTAGGACCCTCTGAGCCAGGTGCGGGCTATACTCTCCTGGGGCACCGTTTCCTAAGCCCGTCGGAAAAGCACAGTATTCGGGTGGGAGTGGCCCGATTTTCCAGGTGCCGTTTGTCACCCCTGGAAAGGGAACTCCCTGACCCCTTGCGCTTCCCGAGTGAGGCAATGCCTCGCCCCTGCTTCGGCTGGCGCACGGTGCGCTCACCCACTGACCTGCGCCCACTGTCTGGCACTCCCTAGTGAGATGAACACGGTACCTCAGATGGAAATGCAGAAATCACCCGTCTTCTGCGACGCTCGCGCTGGGAGCTGTAGACCGGAGCTGTTCCTATTCGGCCATCTTCATGGATTTTTATTTAAATCAGTTCTTCCTTGTATCAAAATTATACATGCATGTCATTCAAAAAGTGATGTAGTTCTTTCTATGAAGCTTGTTACAAAAAACAACATTCTGGGCCAGGCGCAGTGGCTCATGACTGTAATCCCAGCACTTTGGAAGGCTGAGGTGGATGGATCATGAGGTCAGGAATTCGAGACCAGACTGGTCAAGATGGTGAAATTCCATCTCTACTAAAAATACAAAAAGTAGTTGGGTGCAGTGGCGGGCGCCTGTAATCCCAGCTACTCAGGGGGCTGAGGCAGGAGAATCGCTGAATCTGGGAGGCGGAGGTTGCAGTGAGCTGAGATTGTGCCACTGCACTCTAGCCTGGGTGACAGAGCAAGACTCCATCTAAAAAAAAAAAAAAAAAAAGCATTGTGGTGATTCTGGTGTTCTCTTTTCTCATTCCCCAAAGGCAGCAAATTTCAACACTTGTAGCTGATGTTCTTTTGAGGTAGGTTGGGTAGGGTTCTCACAGCCTCCCTTAAAGGAGAACAAACTTGCTAAATAGATGCAGAGAACAAACCCCCTTACAGTGTACCAATCACATCCTGGGCTGGTGGTTAGAACATCCTCCAGCAAAGAGGCAGAAGAGCAAAAGGGAAAATGCCCAAATGTATGCAATCACAGAAACACATGACTAGTGTTCTTGGCCTGACTTATGCTCATTATAATAGTAAAAAGCACACCCCTGGGTGGAGATTTAAGATGCTAATGAGACATGCATCTTAAATGTACTAGCGTGTACAACCACAGCACATGTATGTGTACTAGCGGCTACAACCACAGCGCATGCATGCCAGAAAACCACCTATAGCATGCTTAATGGCAGCATTCCATCCCACCTCTTTATGAATAATCATACAAGACTCCCATAAAGGGAGTTTCCCCATGTCAGTCTGTGCTGTCTCACCTTTTAGCAGCCAGTTCTTATCTGACAGCCAGTGGCTGTCAGAGTGTACTTTTGCTTTGCAATAAATTTTCTTACCTGCATAGTACTGGGGGGTGCAGGGTGGGAGGAGGGAGAGGATTGGGAAAAATAACTAATGGGTACTAGGTTTAATACCTGGGTGATGAGATTATCTGTACAACAAACCCCCATGACACAAGTTTACTTATGTAACAAGCCTGTACATACACCCCTGAACCTAAAATAAAAGTTAAAAAAAAACAACACACACATACACATTCTCTTGCCTATTTTTACCATGTACTCGCTCTCAAATTCGTTCATTCAGCAAAGTCAAGAATCTGAACTGGCCTACCAGCTACACTTTGAATTTGCCTACATATCTGTAAAGAACATGCATATACTTCTACTGCTTGATTTTTCAGTTTTAGGCATTATCAATTAACTTGTTACATGAAAGATTAGCTCTTTTTTTACTACCTCCTCACCCCTACTGCCTACACATGCTATAAGCTTCTTGATCACACATTCTCTCAATACACTTGTGTTACAATTTTAGTTAGATCAGTATTTAGTGTTTACATTATGACTGGATAAAAATGCTTTACAGTTCAACCACAGTTAACTTTATTTACCTCCACAACATGGTTTCATTTCTTGGAGTTAGTAGTTGTTTTGCTTCTTTTTCTTTTTTCTTTCATTTAGTTTTCTGGATTTTTAAAATATTAATAATTGAACTTGAGCTTCTCATCCAGTGGTAAAAATGTCTACACAAAATCATGTTCAACATGGTAAGTAATCTGTCAATTTCATGTTAGTGAAGCCTTACTTGCTCTTCTGTGATTGTACACAGTTATCATTTTGACGTCTCTCTTCATCATCATCCTGGTAATTTCCTTTGCTTCTCTTAGGATTGGATTTCCTCTTTTCCTAGATCCCATTTGTTCTTCCATTTTGGCTTCTTTGGTTAATTTGTTGGGATATATTTTCCAGTAGCTTCTTAAGAAAGAGTGCATTGGAGGAAAACTCTGGGGGCAATGCATGCCTAAAAATGGCCTTATTCTACCCTCACATTTAGTTTCTAGCTTGGCTGAGTGTAGAGTTTTAGGTTGAGAATCATTTGATGGTGTGAAAATTAAGAAGGAAAGCAGAACAATATCCAGATGTAACAGCCTGTGATAAGCTGTGCTACAAAAACAACTCACAAATGTGCAGCCGCTTACAATCATGATAGCTTTTTACTCAGCTATTTTGCATGTGGTCAGCAGTGAATCAGCTATAATTAAACTCCATCTGCCTTCTTACTTCAATATCTAGGATGAAGTATCAGCCGCTGTCTGAGCCTTGCCATTCTTATAGCAAGGAAAAGAGTATTAGGGCCATGACCCTTAATGCTTCTGTTCAAATGTCCTTGGCCAAAGAATGTCTGTGGCCAAGCCTGACCATACAGCAGGGAATTAAATTACTAATGCAGGAAGATTCTACAAGATATATGACAACAGAAGGAGATTTATTATCCTCTTATAGGAAAGGGAGTAAATAATTGGAAAAAATATTACAACCAAACAGATAAAGTTAATATTAGGGTTTCATTTATATTTGTCTTCATAGCTCATTTTCTTTTCTTGTCTCTTGTAGCTTGTTTTTCTAGAAGATTTTTAAAGCATATTAAAATGGGTCAGCAGTACCTTATATCAGATATTCTTCGTTTGTTCACTTGTATTTTATTTTTTGGCTGTTGTGAGTACTTTGATTAGAGGAATGTGTTGATATTTGCTACCACTCGGTCATAGAAATACCTTTTCAAAGTTAGAATGAACTGTAGGGACCACTTGATATAAAACATTTATTAGACACGAATTACTAGATTGTGAACCCTGGCTCTGTCACTTAAAATCCCGAAATCACGTGTTGGAGTTTAGATTACTCTGTAATTGATTGTGGTAATCATCTTGAAGGAGGAAGACTACATAAAATAATTTTTTTAAAGCATACCCATCTGTAAAACAGGGCTATGGATAGTTGATCCACTAGGATGTCTTGACAATTAAATACCGTAATATATTCAAAGAAACATAGCCAAGTGTCCAACTTAGAGTAGGCACTATCTTCAAATTGAGTTAAATCTCAATTTTTCCAGATTGTGAATCAATAGAAATTAAACATTATAGACAGAGTAAGAACTAAGTTTACATTAGTCCCACACCTTACTTATTGGAGATAATATTTATTATAATCAGTAGGCTATGAGAATGCATTTTTACTTATAATCAGCATGCTTATTGTTAACCCAAGAATTACATGTTCCCAGAAAAACTGAATAAATGGTTGCCTTAAAAGAAAGCCCAGGAATGCTGCATTGCTTTCAATCTGCCTTAGACTTTTAACTAGGAACACGGTTTCACAACAATTGCTTATAAACATTTGGCACATGAGCCAGTGCATACGTTTATGGCTGTCTTCTTATTGACAGTGGATCATGAAAATTCCCACTATATTGTAACACAGCCCATTCTGGCTTCCAGCCTCCTGTCCTAGTGGACAGCTTGAGGAAGCTCCCTTGGGATGGAGGAATAGTTTACACACATCAATCTGAGATGCCGGATGGTGATGTGATATTCAAGCTGGTCCCATCGCAGGATGCAGTTAAGTTTAAACCTTGAAATCTGTAGAAGTCGGAAGGACTTTACACTTTTATGGGAATTTTTCCTCCTGTAACTTTGATTTTAGAAAACTCAAGTTTTGACCTCTGAACATACTTTTGGAAAGGAAACCCCTGGCTTAGTGCATATTGCCATATTGTTAACACCCAAGGTAAATCATGTCTGATGGCACACTATTGGCCATCACTGCCCCTCAGTACTTTTCCCAAGAGAACTGTATTTCCTGGATGGAAATGATGAAGCTGTTATTTACAGTTCATAATCTCCGTTAGGCACCTTCAATCCATCTAAACTCTATTTCTTGATACATGAGTACCTCTCTCTTTCTCTCCCTCAGTCACTTTTTTTCCTTAAGGATTTCATACTGGTCTCTCTCTTCTGACATTTTTTTCTCTATGTTTGAAATGACTGTAAATAATACAGAACTTAACAGATGCATAAACACCATGTTTAAGTCAAGACCCAAAATCCCTTACCCTCGACACATTTTTCTTTCTAATAGAAATCAATACTTAAGTTTCTTGGCAGAAAAATTATGTTGTTGAAACCTAAAAATATATTAACTTTTGATATGTGAATCTCCAAAGCCTAGGACATTTATTATTACTTAATCTAAAATGCTGAAGAAAAATATTTGTTCCTTGGGGCGTGAGTGAAAGGGCATTAAATAGGTCATTAAGGCTTGTGGGATTTTCATTCTTGTTTTATTTACTTATTTATTTATTTGAGATGAGGTCTCACTCTGTCATTCAAGCTGAAGTGCAGTGGCACAATCACAGCTCACTGCAGCCTCAACCTCCTGGGCTCAAGTGATCCTCCCACCTCAGTCTCCTGAGTAGCTGGGACGACAGGTGTGTGCCACCACACCTGGCTTAGTTGTTTTAGTTTCCTAGGGCTACCATAACAAATGATCACAAACTGGGTGGATTAAAACAGAAGAAATTTATTGTCTTACAGTCCTGGATGGCAGAAGTATGAAATCAAGGTGTCGGCAAGGCTGTACTTTCTGTGAAGGCTCCAGGGGGGAATCCTTCCTTGCCCCTTCCAGTTTCTGGTAGATCGTTAGCATTCCTTGGCTTGTGGCCACATCTTCTTCTCTGCTATCTTCACATTGCCTTCTCCTCTGTCTCTCTCAAAACTCCTTCTACCTCACTCTTGTAAGGACACAGATGATTGCATTTAGGGTCCACCTGCTTAATCCAGGATAGCTTCTCCTCTCAAGATCTGTAACTTAGTCACATCTTTTGTCATATAAGGTAGCATTTACAAGTTCCAGGGGTTTGACCTGGATATCTTTTGAAGGGCCACTGTTCAGTTCACCACAGTTCCTAGTCTAACTGTGCATGGCTATAAAATCAAGTGGGATTTTTCCTTTTCGGGGCAGGGGGTACTGATACTTCCTGAAACTCTGGAGAACACCTCCAACAGGTGTATGATGCTCTCCGTTAAGAGGTTTCCTTCATTCAAGCTCAGTCTGAGATCACTGTTTTATACTTTTGCCTGGGTTCCTTCTCATCTGTTCTCTAAAGTGAGCATGCAGGGGTTTTCTTGACTCCACTGTCTCCTTTTGAACATTCAACAATTAGTCAGTATACCAGTAGCCTTTATTCAGAATATGAGCAGAGGGGATTTTTTGATGCTGTTGAAAGTCACAACACAATACCCTAAAATGAAGGTCTCAGAAGTAAAAGTTCTTCTCTGATCTCCTCCCTCCTTCCTGTCTCTCAGTCCCATTCTCCCCTGAGGCCAGCCAGAGAAACTGGAGTCCCTCTTCTTCAAGATGGGTCATAGAAACCAGAAACCCTTTCCGCCAAAGCCAGCCATAACACCTAGAACTATTGCTCTAATTTTCCTTCTGCCTTTCTGTGTAAAAACTGGCCACAAAGAAATTCTCTCACCTACCTTGTTGGACTGTAGGTCATGAGACGCCCCTGCCCAGAGAGGGTCCTGCCCCACACCCAGAAGGAAGGAATAAGTTCTCAGAGTGGCCAAGAAGACTCTAGACAGACAGGCCTTGCTGGGTGTCCTCACTCAGTCCATCAGCATTAGATCATTCCCTTTTTGCACAATCATATTTCTGCACAGCTGTGCATACTTTGTTAAACCTAGACATAAAAATGGACAACTTCCCCTGCATCTTTGGGTCTTCATTCTGAAGACTCCTCTGTACACTTGTTAAATAAATTTATATGCCTTTTCTCTAATTAATCTGCCTATTGAGAGTTGATTTTTAAGCGAAACTTTAGAGGGCAAAGGGGAAGTTTTCCCTTGACTCCCACAATGCTATCCCAGATTTAAGAATGGAGGTAGTGGCCAGGCACAGTGGCCCATGCCTATAATCCCAGCACTTTGGGAGGCCAAGGTGGGCAGATCACCTAAGCTCAGGAGTTTGAGACCAGCCTGGACAACATGATGAAATCCCGAGTCTACTAAAAATAAAAAAATTAGCCAGTTGTAGTGTCAGGTGCCTGTAATCCCAGCTACTCAGGAAGCTGAGGCAGAAGAAACCCTTGAACCCAGGAGGCAGAGGTTGCAGTGAGTTGAGATCATGCCACTGCACTCCAGCCTGGGCAACACAGCGAGACTCCATCTCAAAAAAAAAAAAAAAGAATTGAATGGAGGTAGCACACAATTTGATGTGTAATAGTGGATTACTTTCCATTTTGGTGATCTCCCAGGGATAATTCCCTTCTGTACTTGGCTGTTGAGGGCTTCTCTGACTCTTTTTGGGGTGTAGAGGCTTTTGTACTCAGGTAAACTCTCTGGAATCTGATTCCAATTTTCACCTTCGGATCTCCATTTCTTAGGGGCAAGCAAGGGAAGGAAATGACTGCTAGTAGGTCTAAAAAGAATAGGGATGGGCAATACTTGCACCTCTTTTCCATTATGAAGGTTGGAACAAACTATCAGAACAATGAGCTGTGTGTTTACGTGCTCTAATAATCTCTGCATCTAGTGTAACCATACCTGGACATCAAGTCCAGAACTAGACTGAGTCTGCTGAGTTCCTTTTGGCATAGGACTTGGTTTGAGGCTGTGAGTCCTTTATGCCAGGAATAACCACATCGCTTTATCATTTAATTCATAATAGCTTCCTATTCGTACTCTGTACCCCTTGCTTTTTCTCCAAACCACAGAACGAATTATTAGTGCCCTGATCTCTTTCTGGGAATACATCTGACAAGAATTTGAAATGGAATGACTAAAACAAGGGTATGATCTAAGGTTGGTTTTCTCTGAAATGGAAAAGGGTGAAAATAAAGTGCAGAGTGGGGTAGCTACATATACCAACTTTTATGCCCACCTCTGTTTCTTCTACTTCTCATGCCTTAATCACACAAGAACTTGTAGGGTGTATGTGGATGGATTATCATGTATCCTGGAAAGATAACTCAAGCATCATCCAATACACATAGCTGATCATCAGCATCTTTTGCTGACAGCAAACCTCCCCCTCTATATCACAAGGCAAAGAAAACGTTGGGCTGCTGGGAGCGATACATTCAAAGCTCACCTATGAATGCTTATTGTAAGAAAACCCACCAAGAAATTGGAAGAAAGACAAAGTACCCCAAATGAGTGCACTCATTTTCTAGGGCTGCCATAACAAATTACCACAAACTGAGTGGCTTTAAAATAATGAAAAATTTCTCCTCTCATATTTCTGGAGGATAAGAGTCTAAATTCAAGGTGTTGGTGGGGCCATGCTCCCTGTGGAGCCTCTAGGAATGCATCCTTTCTTGCCTCCTCCAACTACGGGTAGCTCCAGGTAGTCTTTGGCTTGTAGCAGACTAACTCTACTCTCTGCCTCCATCTCCTTGGGGCCTTTTTCTCAGTGTTTGTGTCTTCTTTCTCTTCTAAGGACACCAGCCATTACATTTAGGGGCTACTTTAATCCAAGTAATATGGTTTGGCCATGTCTCTACCCAAATCTCATCTTGAATTGTAGCTTCCATAATTCCCGCATGTTGTAGGAAGGACTTGGTGAGAGAAAATTGAATCATGGGGGCGGTTTCTCCCATACTGTTCTTGTAGCAGTGAATAAGTCTCGCGAGATCTGATGGTTTTATAAGCTGCTTTCACTGGGCTCTTACTTCTCTCCCACCTGCCACCATGTAACATGTGCTTTTTGCCTTCCATCATGATTGTGAGGCGTCTCCAGCCATGTGGAACTGTGAGTCCATTAAACCTCTTTTTCATTACAAATTACTCAGTCTTGGGTATGTCTTTATCAGCAGCATGAAAACCGACTAATACACCAAGATAATGTCATCTCAAGATTCTTAATTACATCTGCAAAGTCCTCTTTTCCAAATAAAGTCATATTCGTAGCTTCTAAATAGACTTTTTTTTTGGTGGTGGGGGGCTTGGGGGATGGGAAGCATCATTCAACTTACTACAATGAATACATGATAGGCTCTGATTTCTTATAAGCCACAGTTGTTTTTTCCCATGTTCTTACCTGGTGCTGTTAAACCTCAGGCACAAAACTGTTAAAGGAATAATTTTTTAAAAAGGAAGTACATTTCTATCTCACAATGTGTTGCTGTGATTTAGATTCAGTCATAGTGAATGACTGTGAAAGAAAATATTAGAACAAATGATAATATGACAACTGCATACCATTTTTTCCATTTGGATTGTAATGTTGAAGAAGTTTCAGCCTTTTCTATTTCTCTAGTCATATAACCTATTCCTGTCTATGTGCATTTTCCTCTGACATGAAAGGCAGAGATAATATTTTCCTTTCAAAAGTGGTAGTTGTTCTTCTATGGACTTTGATTTTTGTTAATCAAAGTACAGTTTGGAGAGAACAGTACTTCCACAAATAATGCATTACTAAGCTTCTAGGTGATGCTTCACTACATCTTATAACCTCCAAATTGTATGGAGATATGATTTCTGATGCTATAAATAAGTCTTTTGGCTAGTTTGCATTTAAGAGAATATTTAAATTCTCTTAAATGCCTGCTAGCCAACTCATTATATGACCACCATTTTACTTTGCAAGATCTGTTTTTACACTCTGCTCCTTTAAAAAAAAATCACACTTTTATATAATCTCTGTGAAAGAGTGAAGGTGTTTAATCCATAATCTTCTTGGTTGTGTAAATAAATTCCTTTTTGGGGAAATACTGGCTTCTTCTCTAAGAAATGGAAAACTTTATTTGAGCATCAGTTTTAATATTATTTTTAAAATATGACAGCATCTTATTCCAATGACAAAATTATTGCTCACCCCTTAAACCTTGTTAGGCCAGATGGATCCTTTCCCATCATATATTCCAGAGGTTCAGCTTGTCTTCACACAGGACATTTGAAAAGTGCTTTTCAAATGTTAGTGTGCATACAAATCTGCGGGATCTTGTTAAAATGCAGATTCTGATTAAGCAGGTCTGACCTGAGGTCTGAGGTTTTGCATTGCTGACAAGCTCCCAGGTAATGCTTATGCTGTTGGTCTGTGGACCACACTTTGGTAAGATTGTAGGCTACAATGTCAAATAAAAGCAATAAGAAAGATGGTGTTTACAACTAAAAATGTTTCCCCTGAGAATAACTGATTAACTTTAGCTGGAATCTGAGTATTAGCTCATCCTAGAAACTGAGCCTGTAGCTCATGGTTTGCTTGTGGAACCTGAACCCCATAATTATGTGGATTATTTTTACCATGTAATTTCTGGCTTTCGCCTGCTCTGAATCTATATTTCTTAAAGAAACTTTTCCTCTATGTCATGCATTCCTAGAGAGAATGACAATTATGAGGTTGGCCTCCCTGCCCTGGTTAGGACAGGGCATCACCACTGAGTCCTCCTGCGGGAAGACTGCATGTCCCAGGGATGAATATGCATACCTCCCTGGATGAATATATATCACTTTGTAGGAGAAAAACTACTTTTCTAATGGGAATAGTAAGCCGGAGGGAGGTGATTCTGGACCTATTTGTAAAAACAAGCTGACAGATAAGAGTAAATAGAACCTGCAATATTTGTATACCTGAACCAGCCACGCTAAAGTCAGCCCTTCTTATTGCATAAGTTTATAAATGTCCTAAGATATTTTCCGTTGGGCACTTTCTTTCCACTTGTAACTGACAGCATTTTGATTAAGACATTCACTGAGATTTAGGTCAATTGGCTCACTGAAAAGCTGTGTTTTACTTGGGTTCCCCAGAAAGCAAAGCCAGAGGCAAATGCTTATGTGCTACTACTTTATTAGGAAGCAAAATCCGAGGCAGGAGGAATGAGAAAAAAGGAAAGGGAGGTAGGGAAGGAGAATCAACAATATTAAAGTGTGTTATGTAACTGATCATGGCTTGGTGTCAAGCTCAATTGATTGACTGCAAAAGCTTGTAGGATCTTCAGCTGAGAGGCAATGTGAACTCATGTGTCTTAGGAATCTGCTTTGTGGGAGGATGTCAGAAGCATTTATCTGCTTTCATTCATCCTTTGAAGTGTAGATTTGCTGGATGCTATTGTAGGGGCTAAGGCCCTTGGAACCTTAAATGTTCCCTGAAAATCACTGACATAAGGCAGATTGATTAATAGGAATAAAAGGCATCCAAACCCATTTAACTTGTACACAGGAGCCTTCAGAATGAAGACCCAAAGATACAGGAGAAATTGTCCATTTTTATGCTTATGGACATAAAAGTATGGACAGCTGTATATAAATATGATTTGACAAAACGGGAATAACTTAACACTAATAGACTGAATGGGGAAACTGAGCAAGGCCTGTCTGTCTAGATTCTTCTTGGTGTCTGTGAGCGCACCCCTTCCTTCTGAGTATGGGCACAACCCTCTCTGGAAAGGCGGCAGGGGGGTGCGTCTTATGATCTACAGTCAAACAGATAATTTATTTATGGCCATTTTTTACACAGAAATGCAGAAGGAAAATTACAATAATAGTTTTAGATCTCATGAGTAGTTTTGGGGGAAGAGAGCTCTGTTTTCTGTGACCCACCTTGGAGAAGAGGGATTCTAGTTTCTATAGCTAGCTTTGGGGGGAGAATGGGACTGAGAGGCAGGAGGGCAGGAGAAGAGGAAAATTCACTTCCAAGGCTGCTTCTGATGGCATCATTTTGGAGCGTTGTTTTTTTGAGCCACAGTGGTATATTAATTCACTTGTACTTCCAGGTGGTGTATGTGTAGACATCTAGCTACGTGGCATTTCAAGCCTTAGCAATGATACAGCCTCAGGGCAGAAAGTGTAAAAGGAGCAATAGCATGAGGGGAAGCCCTTTCCAATTGCCCCTGGCTCTTCCCACATGCAGCTGGCTCTTCCCTGCAGTGGTATCTGGAAGAGGACAAGTGTCAAAGTTCCTGGAGAAGGTGAGGCTGAGAAGGTCTAAGCTGGTATATTCTGATGCTGCCTTCTACATCTGTAAGCTCTCCTATGCATCATTGTGATTAACAGTCTCTGCTTGTCCCAACAACCCTAGAAAATATTTAGGTTTTCTGCTGAAGTGTGGTTTTCTGCTGAAGACCGGGCACAGGAGAGTCCTCTAGTGATACTGGGTATATTGGTTTGCTAGAGCTACTATAATAAAGTGCCACAAACTATGTGGCTTAAAATAACAGAAATTTACTCACTCACAGTTCGAGAGGCTGGAAGTCCAAAATCAAGGCATTGGCAGGGCTGCACTCCTTCCAAAATCTTTAGGGAAGAATTTTTCTCTTTATTCTTTCAGCTTTTAGTTACTCTTGGCTTTCCTCAGTTTGGGGCCAACATCACTTCAGCCTCTACCTCCGTTGTCACGTAGCCATCTTCTCTCTCTGTTTCTGTGTCCTTTCCTCTTCTTTTAAGGACACGAGTCATTAAATTTAGGATCCACTTTAAATCCGTTATGATATAATTTTAAAATTCTTAACTAATTACATATGCATAGACCCTATTCCCAAATAAGGACACATTCCAGAGTTCAAAGTGGACCTGAACTTTGGGTGGACATTATTCAACGCACTACACCAGGGTAACGTTTTAAGGACAGAGAGCAGCTTGGCTTACAGCACTCTGTGTGACCTCATTGACTCACGATGCATGCAAGAGTGATAGATATGTGCTATGAGAATACATCTTTGTATAGAGCTCTTCCTCACGATCTTAAATAGCTCCATCCCTCAATTTCAATAGAATTATGACCCTTTCCAAGCTCATTGCTCACCTATTAAAATAGCAACCTGGAATAATCATCCTAGAATAAGCAGTGGGGGGCATTAATTTAGGATGCCAATATGTGTTAATGTATCTTAAGGGTGCTCATTCACTAATGTTATCTTCTTTTTTGGGGCCCCTTGTTCTGCTATGAGACATAAAGCACGAACTGGTCTATATTTTGAAAATTCCAATTACAATTTTCAACCCCCAGCCTCCACAGAACACAGAAGCTGAAAGTATCACCAAGAATCTACCTATTTTTACTAAAGTCTGCATCATAATTTCACTAAAGATAAGGTAAACATCAAAATTACATTGATCATATAAAACAAGTATGGATGACATACAAATTCCAATTCTAATAACATCCTAATCATAAGAAGAGAGAGTGTAAAATGTCCTGAAATACAAAAATGCAGACAGGATATTTCTTGGGAAGCAGATAAAACTGATAAGGCTAGGTTTGAGACATTCAGTGTCTCAAAAACAGAGCATTTCCCTGGACCAATCTCTGGTCATATCTTCTCAGGCTTGAAATAATACAACTTGCTCTATGTTTGTCTGAGTATCAATCTCTAAACTTCTAATAAGTGGATGAATAAATGAATTTGTATCTTATTCAGGGCCTTTTATTATGTATTTCAACTCTGTCTATTATGTTTGAAGTTTCCTTAACTGGAATCTTAGCCATTTCTTCTTCATTTAGGGGTTTTGGCTGAAAAATCATGGGGAAGATGCTGCAATAACTTAAATTCACACTAAGAAACAAATGATATATCAACATCTTTTTGGAAGGTATGCATTAATTGTAGGGTGGAGTCAAAGCCCATGAGGGACCTTGAGAAAATACAGAAAGCAGAGATTAAAGCATACGTATTTACACTGTAGAATTGCCATCTAAGGCCTAACTCTGAATACCCCCATCCTTCAAGAATAGAATTCTAGCTTAACTTTCCACCACCATATAAGCTTGTTACTTAACAGACCTGAAATAAGTGGAGGAAGTAGAATTCTCAGGACTAACTATGAACCAAAGCTCAGTGATAACATAAGAAAAACTGTGAGATAATAGCAGTCATTTATCTTTCAGTTCCCACAACAAACAAATCACATTAAAATAGAGGTTGAAGTATTTTTGAGTAAATTCTGCGGCCCCCACTGCTCCCATTCTGTGTTGGCTTGATGGTTTCTCCTAAAGCAAAATGGCAAGAGGAGGAAGCATGAATGTAAACTCAGGCCAGGATTGTCTGATACCGTTTTTCAGCCCAGAGAATTTGTTCCAAGAGACTAACTATATTTAAGCATTATCAGTCAGAAGATGACTCTTATTGAGATGATGGGAAAGAGGAGCAGGGGCTAGAAATATCAGAATAAGTGATATACAACTCATCTGGAAAGATTTTTCCCTTAAAGTCTTCTTTAATTGGTATTATTACTGAATATCATATTTTAATTATAGAGAGTATTAAATCAGTGTCAACTGAGCACCACCCACTTATGGCTCCTAGAGAAGATTATGGGTTTTTCTTTAAATTGAGTATATCATTGTGGTCCACCTGCCAAATGTCAGACATTGGTTCTTCCCCTGTCATGGGAGTCTCCAAGAGCTCTCAAATTCTGTCATTAGTGCACAAAAGCCCAAACGCTCCAATGCCCATCCTGCTTCGAACTTCACTAGTGGCTCTACTGACTTACCTTCCCTCACTGGCTTTGGCATCTGCAGTACGTGTTCTCCCAGCTCCAGCTTTGTAGAGTCCTCCAAGATTTTGCCTGCATTCAAATCATCAGGGATGGTCTTCTTTTTGGCAATTTCCTCCTTCTCTCTCTCTTAATCTTGTCTTGGGAAATGACAGAAATATATTCTAACATATGTAAACTTTCAGAGCAGAAATTTGACCACAAACTTTGGTGGATATATTTGTATCATGAGAAGGCATTGTTTAAAAACGTAGAATCCTTAGCCCTGCTCAAAATATTCTGATCAATTTGGTCTGGGGTCCAGTGCCAGAATTTTCATAGAACATCCTGATGTGGAGATGTGCTCTTTTGTCCAATACTTTGAGGTATTAATTTCCCTTTTTCCCCTTGTCCCCTCCCTTTTCTCCATGTTCAGTCAGTCTACAACCTCTTCTCTTCTAATTTTTAAGGAGGTATTTAGCAGGGTAGAGGGCAGAAAAAAAGTTAATTGTCTCACTGACTTTTGTTTTCAAAAGTTTTATTTCTTAGACTCAAGGCCAACCACCAGGTGTCTCTCTATTCCAGTGCCTTGGTACTTCACAAGACCCTTCTGTTATAGCAGAAGAAAACAGACTAAGCCTCACTGTTGTAATAAAATGCCATAAACTGGGTGATTTAAACAACAGACTATTATTTCTCACAATTTTGGATGCTGCAAAGTCCAAAATCAAGGTTCTCCTGATTCAATACCTGGTGAGGACTCTCTTCCTAGGGTGTTGATGGCAATCTTCCTGTTGCTGTGTCCTCACATAGCAGGGAGATAGAGACAGAAAGAGAGAGAGAGAGAGAGAGAGAGAGAGAGAGAGAGAGAAAGCATGCTGGTGTCTCTTTCTCTTCTTACAAGGGCACTAATTCTATCACGGTGGTTCCACCCTCATGGCCTCATCTAAACCTAATAATGGCACATTGTGGGATAGGGCTTCAACATACAGATTTGGGGGGCACACAAACATTTAGTCCATAACAAGACCAGAGCCCATAATCTGAATAGAAAGACTGCAGTTTAAAACATATGTATATATATATTTGTATATACATACATAAAATTCTGGAAATCTAAGTTTGTGGACTGAACTCAGATCTCTCCTGCCAGAAAGTCCAGATACAGACACAATGCCATGTGGTTTCACCATATAATTTGTCACAGGTAAGCTGCATGCACTGGTCAGTGGCTGTCATCGGGAGCTGAGGGGCAGTTGTGCCCTGGAGGTTTCCATTATGGAACTCTGGGACTGGAATTTATCCAATCCACTACCAGTTCTGGTTTAATCTCCAGTTTGTAGAATGCACAGGAGTAGAAGATTGCCTGGAAGCTACCTGTGCTAAGGGAAGAAATCAGAGTGGAGGCTCAAGGTGGGGACAAAGAGAAGGCACGAAGTGGCTGCAAGAGGAACAGGATGTCCCTGTGCTCCAGAACTGCAAGGAGCAAGCCTGTGCAGGGGGGAAGGGACATTAATACCATCCAGTGCTTTACACTGAGGCAGTTTTAAGCCAAATGAAGCTGAATGCATCTCTTTAATCTCAGATGTTGCTTATTAAGAAACATTCTTCTTACCTTTGCATCCCAGCAAGGGCTTTTCCCTGCATCTGTTCTCCCGCCAGAGCCCAGAGCTTTCTGACAGAGGAAAGCAGAGATCAAAGCCAGCACTCAGGGGAAAGGAAATGAAGCCCTGCAGCAGGAAAGCAAGCTGGGGACATGGAAATCCAGTGTCGTTTCAGGCGCGTTCTGGCAGGCAAGGCCCTGGCCGCATGCTTTCCAGCACTGTGGGCTCCGCGCCGGAGCTATGGTATAGAATAGCAAGCAAGCTCTTGTAACTGATGAAGTACTACTCTTTGCAAATTATTTACTTTAAACATATGAATGAATTAGAGTAGATTCAAGGAATCTCCATTACAAAGTATCAGTCACTTATTTGTGTTCCTCTCAAACAGGTAAAAATATTACTTTATGGGTATTCGGTACCTCTCCCATGCATCCCCATCTTATACCTGAACCCCATCTCTAGACCCCACCCCAACCCAAAGAATGTTGCTGATGGGCTGGCCTTCCCTGACACTCCATAAGAAAAATTCTTCCTTGTTCTATTACCTATTACTTTGCTTCAAAATGAGAGTTAAGCATAAAATTTAGGGAAAGGACAATGACAGAAATGTGGAGTGGTTCCTTGGATTCACCTTGGAAAGAGCACAGAGCTACAGGTGAAACAAATGTTTTCATAAGGAAAAAAAAATGGAAAGAAATGTGGATAAACCAGAAGAAATGAAGAATGATAATGAAGCTGAATGGTCTAGGATTTTTGGTAGAAATTTTAGCTCTAAGTAGAAACAGATTTTTTTCTGTTTTGGGAGTAGAACAGGGTGTTGTGGCTTGAGTGAGAGAATAAAAACACAAAGAGTGGCCTTGTGAGGAAAGAGTATTATAAGTATGGGTGGGTTATGAATGAGACTTTCCTATAGAGTTTTGAGAAAGACTTCATTATAGATTTAATTTGCTTTTCAATTGATATCTCCAACTCTAAACTGTTGGGATCCAACCCTGGACAGAAGCTGCTTTAAAGCAGCGGGAAGCTACCCTGAGTTTATGTGGGCTACACTTGAATGGGAGAGGAAGGCGGAATTAGCCCTAGCTAGGTCTGAAATTGTGCATGAGCTGCAGACCGTTTTATCCGTACAGCAGCCCAGAACAGGTCCAGTCTTCCCCGGGCATGCAGCCTTCCAGCCGTCATCTGCAGCCAGCCTGTCACGGCTGACAGACAGTAGACAGCCACTCTTGAAAGGCAGGATACCCTGTCTACAACTGAGGAACGAAAGAGGAGAGGAAATCTGGCAAGTCCTCATCACCAGGTCCTCACCCCATGCTTGCCTTTTTCCCATCTTTCCACGGAGACTTTGAGACAGGATCCTTCCACTGGAGCCTGTATCCCCTCAACTTCCTGAGAATTATGAATCTGCCTCGTGCTGGGGCTGTGTGGAGAGACCTGTTGTTTACAACAGCATCCCGGATAGCTTGGTTATGTTTTAATGGCATCTTTTTCATCCTCAATCGAGAAGTCTATCATAACAAGCTACTATAAATTACTGCCAGCGCTCCTGTTTTACCACCTCCAGCATTTCAGCTGTGATATAGGGCCCGTAAATCTTGTCAGGACCCATCTCACCACATTCAGTGCTTGGGCAGCCTCCTCCACATCCTTCTGTTTTTTGCATTCCCTCTACCTCTCTTGACTGCAAATGGTTCAGCCAAAAGGGAAGTAGGGCTGCAGTGGTGTTTAATCAGACCCTGTGGGGGCCTTGAAGATGAATGGGATTTGGGACCTAGGGTTAAGAGAGGGGAGGGAAGAAGAAGAAATAGGTCAGCAGCAGTTAAGTCTTAGAGGAACTAAGTATTTCAGAACTGGAATTGGCTAGAGATAGTTGCAAGGGTGTCTGAGTGGAAGAGAGAGAGAGAGAGAGTATAGTATACTTTGTGCTGATAGATACACAAACCGCAGCAGGTTCCCCAGCTCAAAGGATATGACTTGTTCATTATTGATTTTCTTCCATGTTTGATTAGAACTAGAACTGGAGGATGGAGGGAGAGAGTATCTGTAAGCCCTGGGCATACTTTGATGTTTGCAATACATCAGGATATTAGTAGCTTTTATTTTTTTAAAGAAGGTGTATATCTAATGCTTTTCCCCCTGTATCAACTCAGGGTGCATTCTTCATTTTTTTCTGCACTACCAAAAAAAATGAGTACCAAACCTGAGGACACATGAAATCCCACCTGATTCAAAATGCAATAAATAAGGACATTAATAAATAATATATAATGAAAAATAAATAAATAAATATAGCTGCTTCCTTTAAAGGACATTTACTTTTCAAAGCTGCCTTCTGATGTCCCTCTGTCCTGGCTTCTCTTCCTTAGATCAGCTGAGACTGATGACCTTATACCTTTCCTTTCACCTTACTCTAGTTTTCTAGCTAAAGTGTGAGCTTTCCTCCTCCCTGACTTTTTCTGGGTCTCTGCAACAAAGGAGCCCCTAAAAGAGGGAGGGTGGGGAGAATAGGGATGCCAGTGAACCAACTTCCTCTCAGTCATTTGGAGGTTTTGCAAATTTATATTAACTATCAGACAAGGTTGAGGTGAGGCCAAAAGTGATAGAAAAAATGTGAGAGGTGGGATTAAAGAAAGTTCCAGAAAATATTATTCTCTCCTCTGCCAAACTTACCTGAGTGCTACACACTCTTGCCTTTGTTTACCCTGGACATAGTTGGCTTTCATCTGCATTGCTGCCTTGCCGCTGCACTCTTTCTAACTGAATCCTAAAGCCTTTCCCCATCGTAGGCCATAGTCATTCCCTTCAATTTCCCATTTTTTTTCACTTTACTCTTCCTTCCTTTCCAGATCCTCTTACTATTTCTAACTGAACACTGCAAGCTCCTCTTTCTCTTTTCATGCACTAACTAGGTTTTTACAAAGGCTCCTTCTGCAATGATCTCATTTTCTTAACACCTCTAAATAGTCTATGCATCACCACAGAGAATTTCCCTCCCTTGTGACTCGATTATCACAATTTGGACCATTTAACCATCCCCTTCTCTACCCTGTCTGACTGCCTGGGGTCCAGTGCCACATGTCCAGCTCTTCCCTGAGTATTGGCACTTAGACATCCTGAGAGCAATAAAACTCAGGACACTTCTTTTAATGACAGTGTTTTTTCCAGCTCAAAATCTCAGATACATCTTTGATTCTTTCTTCACTTATGTCATCATCATGCTCTGTAAAATGCCTAGAATGCCTTCCTTCCTTTCTTCCTAGATATCCTTAACACCTCTTGCTTGGTCAAATACACACGCACACACACACACACACACACACACACACACATATTCTCTGCCCTTCAATCCAGCTATTTGTTTAAACTTGACTCACTTCATAGTTTGATACACACTGCACAGCTCTCATACACATTTGGCTTTCTTTCCCCACCCCCAGAATAAGAAAACCTTGTTTGTAGAAAATCCCAAAATAATGGGAGAAAGAGTCTTGCCTTTCACTGTAGGTACTGAAAGGACAAGAGTATCTGTATCTCCTTTTTGGCCCCTTAGAAGCTAGGGAATACACATGTGACAGAATCGGGGTAAATGTATGGCCCCACCCATGAATTTGAATCTGATAAAGTAGCAAAAGGACACAGGGGGAGTGAAGGACAGTTTGCAGCAGCCATGGCAGAGTTCAGCAGCATGACTGTGAGCGGTCACTGGCGGAGGGCCAGGACAGAGTGAAGCAGATTCACTGCTGGGCCTAACAGTGACGTGCCACCCAGGATATCCAGGGGTGAGATCTTAGCTGAGTCTTCAGTTGCCTAGCCCCTCCCTCTGAAATCCCGCTCATTTTTCAATCAAATTTTACATTTTTTTCATCAATTCTGTGAGTTGCCCAATATTTTTTCAGTGAATTCCTTTATTTGATTAAGTTATCCAAGTGTAATAACCATGTTTTCTGGTTGCTGCACTTGATGCTCTGATATCTGGGGCCTCGCTGACCTTGGATGGACTGCACTTCCCAAGGTTAGCCAATTCCTGAAGACTCAGCTGCAAGCGCATCTGCAAACCGATCAATCCAGAGCCCGTGCCCCCAGCCATCTCTTTTATAAATACTGTTCTAATCACCCCAGAGTTAAGTAGCAGGTGACTAGGCACAACCCTTATGCCCCAGGACACACTGGAATTGTTGAAACCAGCCAATCCTAAATGTGCTTACCCTGTCTCTCCCATTCCTTCCTGTGGAAACTATAATAAAGGCTCTTGTCCATGTTTTCCCCTCACTCCTTCTACCCTGACTGACGCTGGTGCTTCCTTATGTGGCCTCACTTTATGACATGCCCTGCTTCTGGTTTTATAGTCACTTTTCCATATCTGCATGTCTTACCACACTTGATTAAAATAAGTTCCAGATACCCTTAAAACATCAGGTTTGATGTTGTTTGCAACCAAGAATCCCAACAGGCATAATTCCTATCTTATCAGAGGTTTGTGGGAGTGATTAGAAATAAGAAACTATTAAAACTAACTTAAGAAGAGTTATACTGATCAGCCCTGTTCTATATCTGTATCTATAAGACATCCTTATACATATCTAGGATTAAGAAATAAAGAACAGCTGAACCACATGGGATTTGGCCAGGCATGCAGGGACCCAAGGCTCTCCCCACCATCTCTCAGAGTTTTGATGCACCTTCTTCTCTGCTCTCTCTACCAATCTACTCCTCTATCATGTTTCTGTCTCACTATTGGCTTTCTTTGATTAATCATCAGCATGTACATGACCACAAATGGCTGCTTCCTTACCCAATTTGATCTTTCAGTTCAAACACTCACCAGGATGTGACTCAGGGCTCAGTAAATTACAGTCCACAGGTCAAAGTGTGACTGGCACCTGTTATCTAAATACATTTTTATTGAAACACAGTCATTCCCATTCACTTGTGTATTATTTGCAGCTTCTTGTATGCTACAGTGACAGAGTAGCTGTGACAGTGTGACTGGCTCACAAAAACAGAATTTTTACCATCTGGCCTTATATAGAAAAAATTTCTTGGCCATTCATCTAACTGATGCAGTCTCTCTGCTTTCCTTCTTCAGATAGATTCAGCTCTGGTCAGGTTTCTACCCTGGTCCAATCACCTAAGGTGAAGTGTATTTGATGTTGTGTTACTTAAAGAAAATATCTTGCTGATTTTGTGGTGAAGGAACAAGTCTCTAAGAAAAGGAAGTGAAAAAGAATGCATTAATTATCACTTCTGCATTAAGGAAAAACTCATCACTTTTATCTTTACTGCATGCTTCAAAAACATGTGATAGTTCCCCATTTCTCACTAAAATAAAAACTAAACATTGCTGCATAGCTTTTGAAGTTGTCCCCATTCTATCAGTTTGATTTCATATGAAAAAGTAAGCTCCTTTGCCTCCTGACCATGATAAATCAGGCAGAGATACCTGACATTTGTGGCTCAGAAACCAAAATGATAGGAAGAAGGGAAAGATGGGCTGGTCATGCTACAGGCTGGGTGACTTAGACCATTTAGTGTTGCTATCACAGCATACCTGAGGCTGAGTAATTTCAAAAGGAAAGAGGTTTATTTGGCTCATGATTCTGGTGGCTGGAAGGTTCAAGATTGGGCAGCTTCAACTGATGATGGCCTCAGGCTCCTTCAACTTATGGTGGAAAACAGAAGAGGAGTGGCATTAAGAAAGAAATCAGTTGGCAAAAGGAGAAGCAATAGAGAGAAACCAAGGAAGCCAGACTCTTTTTAACTAACTGCTTTTAGTCAGAATAATCTATTCTTGATAGAGGGAAAACCATTCATGAGTAATTTACCCTCACAACCCAGACACCTTTCACTAGGCCCCGGCTCCCAACGTTGCCAATCTGGGATCAAATTTCCATATCAGTTTTGATGGGGACCAACCACATCCAAACCATAGCACTGGAGTCAGAGCCTGATTGAGGACAGCCAAAGGGTGTAACAGCTCAGTGCTCAAAGGAGCATAGTGACTAGTGTCTGGTGTGGGCAGGAGTTAATATCTGAGAAAATCCAGAAAAAATATTGTGCAGGTTATTAAAGAGAAAGTCCAAGTATTACCTGCCCTTTCTCCTGAAATGATCCAAATTACTGAATTCACAAGGCCTCTAGTATAGGCATAAGGGAAGATCCTACCTGTGTAAAGCTTGCATGTGTATCTGATTCTAAAGTTGAAGCCAGCCATGGCTAAGCAGCTAGGCATCCTTAAGTTCATGAAAAGCCCAGTGAAAATCTGGAATCCTGGAGTTAAACCTAAATTTGTAGGAGAGAGGTAAGGAATTTTTTTTTTTAAACGAGTATCTGGTAGGCAAGCCTGTGCACCATAATTACTCCAATTACTCAGATACCTGGTTTGATGGAAAAAAGGCTAATTCCCAGTGTTGAGAGCTGGTTGAGCTGAGGCTTCACACTCAACCCCAGTCAGGCTCAGCTGGGAAATGGAATGTTGCTGAGCCTGCAGGTGACAGGAATCAATGGCTCCCACTGAGAGGAGCTGGTAAAGGTAAAGTTTTATATTGTTTACTTATTTCATATCATTCCATACGATGAGTCTTTCAATGCACACAGATTTGTTTCTATCTTATGAATATAAGCCATTGTTGGGAGGCTGGTGGGGGAGACCCACTTAAGCCCAGAAGTCCAGGGCTGCAGTGAGCTATGATCATACCACTGCACTCCAGCATAGGGGGCAGAGCAAGACCCCTGTCTCTAAAACAATAATTAAATAAATAACAATATAAGCCACAGTGTTCATCCTAACCTAAAAACTTGTGCTATTTCACTGACCTTTAATGCCCACCCCTTTGTTATCCTATGACAAAACAAACAATCAGAGTCTACTATGTACAAGATATTATTCAAGGAGTTAGGGTCACAGAGGTGTGAGGCGCAAGGTATGGGTAAAGAAACGTCCCAAGGTGGCCATGTTTTTTCATAACATGAAGTCTCTCTGATGCAAGTCATCTTATCTGGAGACTATCAGAAATGCAAATTATCCACTAGCTATTTGCATTAAAGTTGTTTCATTTATAAGTAATCCAAATCAAATTAATTTAAGCTAATAAAATAACTATAAATATGAATGTGAATATAAATGTAAATAATGAAAAAAGAAACTAAGTTGACTATTTTAACTAAAGAGTCCATGAGATAAAGCTTATAAATTAGCTGTTTTGACATATGGCTGTTTTCAAGGACTAAAATTATACCAAGTTGTATTTTCTCCCTTTCTCATTTTCCTTCTCTGATCCCAGCTCTTAGCTATACTTCTTTTTATGTTGGCTTCTTTCTTAACTTAGTAAACAAGTAAACAGATTCTTCTTAACTTGGTGGCAAAGATGAACACAGACAGCTCCAGGCTTGCATCTCACTGGTTTTGTAATGCCAGTGGGAGATTTTCCCAATAGCTCCAAAAAAGTGTTGAGAATTATTTTCACTGGCCCAGCTGAGGGCATGTCCCCAACTTTGAATCAATTATAAGACATTTTGTATTTCTGCCCAGGAAGGGGATCTTGGAGAAGGTCAGTATATCCAGTAACTTTGGTTTGGGGTGAGGGTTAGGAATTTTGGATGACATCCCTTCAAATACGAAATGACAGTAGGCATCTGGTATACCTAATTCACATTCTTATCAAGGAATACAAAACTAGAGGTCATGACTTTCAGGGCTTTATATATTTCTGAAAATTTCACAATATCTGATAGTTGAAAATATGTTCCTTCATGATACTTAGTGGCATTAAGTTCCTTAAATCACAATAATCTGTGTTCTAGTCTTTTGGGGAAGCAGGAAAGGAGGCTGAGGAGTGGGGCATACAGTAACAACAATACAGGAGAGAGGACAAAAGCACAGATAGAGCAGAATGCTCTTAAAAATAATGGGGTCATTGATATCAAGTCACATGGATCCAACCATTAGCATGAAATACCACTGTGGTGTGATTCTGTCCTGCTCATTATAAAGTGAAAAGCCTTTGAGCTGTGAAAGCCCATCAGATGTGTCCATCAGAATTGTGCCATCCCGGGCTAAGTGAATAGCTGGGTGTTGGATGAAGACCTCATCTACCAGGTGACCTCCCATCTGGGAGACTGCCACTGCACCAGGATCTACACAGGTCCTTATATAATCTCTCCCTGTTCCACTGTCCAGGTCCTCGCTGACCTTCTCATGGTACTTTGGAGCAGACACTACCCTAAACAGATGGAACCGATAGGTCTGAGGGCTTACCAAACACTTGTAAACAGGAACAAAGTCCAGTCTGGGAAGCTGAGAGTGAGAGAAGTCAAGGATAGCAAGTCAGTGTATATGCTGAGCATGAGGTGAAGGTGGCAGGGAGGGAGGGCATTTGTACTGGGTGCTGATATATGGCACAGCAGAGGCAGGCTTTCTTCCAAATAGTCCCACTCTCATGCCTTCTGCACCAACCAAATTGAACTACCTGCTTTTCCCTTTACATGCCAAATTATGTCATCTTTGCTCTTATTAGTTCTTCCAACTAGAACTTCTTTTCCATTCTATCACAATTCCATATATCCGATTTCTACCCATCTTTCAGATATTAGAGAGATGCCCTCCAGGTCATAGAATTGTTGCATTGAACTGGATCTTGATTGTCCGTAACATTTTACCTACACCACTAGTACAGACAGCCTTAGCTGAATGCCTTATTTTTTTTTAGTTTTCTATGCCCCATACATGATATCTCTGAACAGATTAGAAGCTCTTGGAGGAAAGAATCCATGACTAGTTCATTTCTTCCTGCCTGAGACAACTTCCTTATTCAAAGTAGGCACATTCATTTGTTAAATCAACAAATAAATAAACATTTTATGTTCCTTCTGACAGTCATTTTCTTCTTTGAAACTCCTTCCTTATATCCATATGTCTACACCCCTCAATCTTCTCCTCAAGTTACTGCCTTGAGTCTCACGTCATTCTGAGTCCTCCTGGCTCTACGACATGCACCTTGATATTTTTCTTCTTTTTCCAGGTTTTCATAAGGAGGTCAAACCCAGCACTAAGACTAAGAGAGAGAAGCAGCACAATGTTGCCAAAAAGGGGAGTCGTACTGGTTGTTATGTTGTTCTGCTCTAGAAGTTTGATCAGGCGAACTAAGCTGACTGGCCCAGGTGCTGGCTCAGGTATGGTCACTCAAGTCAAGGCACAGAATCTAAGCAGTGTTCCAAGCTTAGAAGAGGTTTGGCTTCCTGTTATTCAGTCTTATCAAAAAGACATGGGGTTGAAAGAGTCTAAATGGAGCTCTACACATAAGAGGAAGGGCAATAACTTCAAGTACTCTGTGACTTGTGGTGGTAGTAAGGCTGCAGAAAGAGGAAGATGATGGACTTCTCATTGTTGATTGTACAATACTTTTGTATTTTTGTTTCAATTTTGAAAACATTCCTTATTCACTAATTGCCTAATACATTTATGCCTTGAATCCAACATGGGACTAAAACTTAAAAAAAAACAAAACAAAAACAGATCCATGTGTTCACAACTGCCAGGCCCTACACACACAGCCCGCCCACCCCCAAACTCAGAGTACAACATAGAACTGGAGACTGAGCAATTGACTTAATGAATAATTGAAATGTTTTTTTCTGGCCAGATTCCATTCAGGGAAATAGCATGGACATTGGCAACAGCCCTATCTGAGAGTATGTTCTGGTTTTATTTTCATTTGAGTGTATGTTCTGATTTTTATTTCATTCTAATTATGTAACCCTGAGCAATTGCTTAATAATCAGTATTGCTTTTTTCATATCTGTAAAAGGGGGATAATAAATGCCATCTGAGGTTTTTATAAGGATTAAATAATGAAATAATACATAGTGGCTGGCACTATAATATATCATCCCTTAGCACAGTTCTTTGCTCAGTAAAAAATGTTTAATAGATAGTTAGCTATTATGTAGTCTGCATTTTGACATTATTTGGAACCGTTTGATTTTGGCAATGATCACTGCCATTTCAATGTATGACTTATGAATCAAAAAGACCAATTTAGCATTTAAGAGGAAAATAGTGGATCTATATTAGCAAAAGTAGAAATGTCTAAAGACAGACTTTATGTTTTACAGATTTCTGATTTTTGTAATTGTAGAGTTCTGCAAAACAGTGAGGCAGATTCAATTGAGATGTTTGCTGCTCCCTATCAAAAGTAATTCTGAAGTGTTAATTATTTTGTCCCTTCTGTTTTGAGATTTTTGTGTTGTTTGCTACATGCCTCTAAAAAAACTATTTACTCTCAGCTTCAGTTGGACTTACTTCTTTTTTGATAAAATAACATTACTGGTGGGAAAAGCAGAGCTTTTTATTTGTGTTCCTTCATGAATGTGTTCCTATTGCACATGTCTCAAAGGCCATTTACATCAATTAGGTCACAATAAACGTATTGCTAACAGTCTTCATCATTCTACGATGTGCTCCGCATTGTTATGTATGGAGCACTCTCTGTTCATCCCTGCCTGTGATGTCACCCTGGCACAGCAATCCATCTGAAATATTGTGTTTTATTGAGCCATTCACCCAGTATGCATAGCATTATGAATCAAAGTTATTTCTTGTAGACTTTTGCTTTTTAGTAGTAGTCACAGCTGCAATAAGAAAAAATGGCTGATTTATTCTTAGTTTTTGTTCTACATTCCCTTTGGAGTAAATTCAATAGGAAAGGGGGAGTACAGAATCTGAAAATCCCTCATAGTAAAATTCATCCACGCATGTTTCTAACTCCAGGGAGCATCAGTTTCTCTAAGGGAATTTTCTGATTGATGTGATCTGTCCTTGCAATCAAGCAGACTGTAGACAGGGCCTGTGTGATGTGCATAGTGTAACTGGGGCCCAGAGACCTGTAAGAGCAAAACACCTACTGCTTTGGTTTGAATGTCCCCTCCAAAACCCATGTTGAAATTTAATGACCATTGTGGCAGTGTTAAGTAGGACTGTTAAGAGGTAATTAGGCCATGAAGCTGTGCCCTTGTGAATGGATTAATGTCTTTATTGCAGGAGTGGGTTGTTACAAATGAGAGTTTGGCACTCTCTCACTCCCTCTTTGTCCGTTTGTCTCTGTCCATCTCTTCTGTGCTTTCTTGCCCTTCCTGCTTCAACCATGGAATTATGCAGTAAGAAGGCCCTCCTCAGAGGTAGCTCCCTTGACTTTGGGTTTCTCAGACTCTAGAATCATGAGCCAAATAAATTTCTATTCACTTAAAGTTATTCAGTTTGTGATATTCTGTTATAGCAACACAACAAAGACTAAGACACCTACCAACTTGTCCATGATCCAGAATTTCAATTTTTGGCCATTCTTTTCTGTTAAAGCATTTAATGCCTCTGCTGAATTATAAAAACTCATTGTCACAGAAAACCTCCTACAGGAAGTCTTCCTTAACTCTTTTTAGAATCATTACATGTGCCTGTTGTGTGCCCCTCCCTCCAGCCCACAGGCTTACTCCCAGCAGAACATGATTATCATACTATTTAGTGTCCTTGGCCCCCCTTAGAGAGCAATTATTATTGTTGACAGAGAATTCATTTTATTAATGAATTTTAGCTGGTCTAGCACATACTGCTTACTTCAGAAAAGTTGAATCACTCAGAATCCAGATATCCAGGTAGCATATCCTTAAATATATTAATTAAAACAACACAACACCAAGGCCCCACTTACCAGCCGTTTCCTGTGACTTTTCATTCCTGGTAGTACTAAGGACCTTTGGAGTTGTTTAGAAAGCTCTCCTTGTGGCTTATCTGATGCCTTCCCAAGAGAACTCCACTTAAAGAATTAGCAAATAACATGTGAGATTAAATTAGTCTACTGTGTTGTAATGGTTTGTTTATATGTATCCGATTCTTTTGAAATCAGTGGCACACAACACTCTTGATAGGCATGGAACATTTCTAACACTACCAGTGGTTTCTGGTGTTGTGATTCCTCGAAGGTAGAGAGGGAGGAGGAAGGAGCTATATCTGGAAGCCTATCAGAATTTCTGGGAAGCAGGTATATTTTGAAATATCTCCTTAGATGATTCTGATGTACTTCACTCTACTTAAATTTGGCAACTGAGAACATAACCAGAGCTATTTTCTCTTGATCTCCTAGCAGTTTTATGGAACTGGCATATAATAGATGTGCCATATAAGTGGGTTAGCTAGTTACACTGTCACTCACAAAGGTAAGAAGGGATATAGTAAAGAGAAGGATAGGTATGTATTTATAGAAAGGGAGGAAAGAGAGTTAACATAAATGTCTTTATCACAACAGGTTTCCCAGCAGAGGGAAAGGCAAATCAGGGCAGTGCAGTTCTAGCAAAGGGGATATGGGGCCTTAGAATTGTCACTGGAAACAGGAATGTGAGTTGAATAAAGAATACTGAAAACTACACTTTCCTATTTGACAGTTGCTAAGTTCCAATGCTATATGTGTTTCTTCCTTTTTTGTTTGTTTGTTTTGTTTACATTTCCACAAGACCTGTCAGATGACAACTGGGGCTTTGACACCAGCATCTTTTCAAAACAATGCATGCCTAATTTAGAGTTCATGCTGTTATTTTAGTTAAAGACACAGCAAACATGCAAACAACATTAGATACATCCCCTGACATCCTTAGGTACAAATAGACACCTCTACATGTAAACATGCTTCATCCTCTTCTATGTCAGCAATTTGCTGCCCTCTTGTCAGTGTTTTCTTCTAAGTATAATCCTCTGAATACTTCCTACATTCACAGCCACATTTCTTAAAAGAATGTTCTGTGCTTGCTGCCTTTACTAATTCCTTATTACTTCAGCCTACTAAAATCTGGTTTCTGCCATCTCCAGGAGGCTAAAATTGGTTTGCTGATGACTGCAAGTAGAACAATGACACAATCCAGTGGAAGTTTTCCTTTCTCTTTCTTCTCATTCATGCCACTTTTTCTCAGATTCTTCCCTGACTCTCTAGGCACTCTGCCCAGTCTTATTTGGTGAATCTTTTATTCAAGTCCACATTAAAACTTAATCTTGTCTTCAGTCATATCCTTCAGGCTCTCTTTTCTCAATCGATGCTCTTCCCGGGTGATTTTACCAAATCTCTGACTTCAACGATCCCCAAAGCTGCATTCTACTCCTAATTTCACTCCTGAGTGCCAGACCCCAGTGTTACTCTCCTCTTCCACTATATCAGGATGGCACACAGGGACAATCTATTGCCAGAAGAATTCCTTCTTCCTGGTAATTGCTTACAACAATTCTGAGGGTTAAAAAGAAGGTACAAAAGAATTCTGTTCTGTGCCCATGATGTGGCCTTTCTTGTTATACAGAAACCTCAACTGGGTACTTACTCACTGGATCTGCTGCATTTCTTCATTTTCCATCTTTTTGCCTTTTTCCGGCTCATAGCTCTATCTGGCCAGCATCCTGCAGTCAGCCAAAGAAAGACACACTAACGGTTCTATTCTGGAGGCAAACAGTGGATCTTAATTCTTCAGAATGCAGCAGCAACAAGACAAATACACTTTCCATTTAATACTATTTTTTGCTTCTCCCAATATAACTTCAATGTATTTTTATGTTAAAATGTCCCCTGTCCACCGTGGGGAGGATTAAATAATGAAATAATGGACTGTTGTTGGCACTGTAACCTATAACTTCCTAGCATAGTTTCTGATGCAGATAAATATGTTTAATAATGATTCACTGTTTTAATTAATTCTACATTCTGACATTTTTGGAGCTATTTAGGCTTGGCAGTGATCAGTGTCTTTTCATTGTATGAGCTTTGCATTAGGAAGATCAATTCAGCATTATTAGTTTGTATTGGAAAAGGGAGAGGGCACCCAGTCCTATTACACATATTTCCAGCAGCTAAGAGTGCTTTCACATGACTGTGCTACAAAATCTCAGTCTCACCACCTGTAAACCAGAATGATTTCACTGCTTCTCAGAAACCGGGCCCTCCTTGCCTAAATTGGTCACTGCCATTACCCAGACTGGAATCCATCTTTAATTCACTTCCTGTCTCCATTGTTCCCGTATCTTGTCAAGCACCAAATCTTTCATCTGCCCAAAATAAAGCTCAAATCTTATCTCCCCTACTGTCATTACCTAAATTCTGTTAATGCTATTTAGTGCTTAGTATTTTATATGCATTATCTATTTTTTTCTTCACACACAAGCTACAAAATCTGTATTATCATAACCCATTTTACAAATGAGCAAACCGAGGCTAAGAGAGCTTAACTAACCATCCAGGATTACCCAGCTTAGAGGTGGTAAATCACAATTGGAACCTAGGCTTGTCCTGTCTGATTTCAGAGCTTGACATCTTACTTACTGCTCTGCTCTTCCTCTGCTGCTGTTGTACCTCTTGTTTTACTCCCTCTTGCCTGTCTTGCTCTCCTGATAAATGCCTATTTATTCTTTAAGGGCGAAATAAAATAGTCATTCTATTTATTTGACTCTCATTTGTGAGACTCTTTTCTTAACACCTTCTTTTGCCCACTGTCCTGGGAGATTTCTCTGTTTTCTCATAGCATTTCATACCTACATATGGTAAAACATTTCTTAACATGTTATTCTAATTTTGGTGGACTGATATTTTGGAATGCTGTTTATGTTGTTTTTACCCTTGTTTGTTTATTATATCCCTTGGCTCTTCCCACATTCATTCAGCTAGGGTAGCCTTCATTTAATGTTTCAAAGGTGGGGCGACAGACAGTATACACAGGAAGAAAGGAATCACTTTCTTTTGAGATTCGAAAGCGCAGCCCCCTTGAAGAAAAGGAAAGAACACAGGACTTGCACAAGATAGTTGTGAAACCATCTGAGGAGCAAGAGCCAAGCGCTCCTTCCCCCAACTAGGTAAACATTCTATTTTCTGGGTAGATATAAGGAAGCTCTTTGGGAGGATGGCAGGTTGAAAGCATACTTAAATAAAACAGACCAAATAAAAACCTCTCCTCAAACCCTTCCTTCCAAATAAAAAAGAAATGAAGAAAGAGAAAAATCTAAGTTTGGCTTTTCTGTTGGGGCAAGACATTGGTCCCCTCACACCAGGTTACAGAAACAATATCCTAACTGCTTCCCAAGTCTCTGATCCAAGACTCCTCCAAATCTATTTTATGCATCACATGCTACCAAACTCATCTTCCTAAATCTTACAGCTCTGTTTTTCTTCTAGTTGATTCCTTTTCTAAATATCATGTATTTGCTCATTGAAAATGCTCATCTTTACAAGTCCATCTCCTTCAAATAGGGTGGTGGTGCGGATTGGTTGGCATCAAATTGCCCTACCTGTTACCTCCTTTCCCTCTCGAAGCTGTCCTGGTGTGGAGAATAACCCATACTCTGTGGGTCTTTCCTTGATATTCCAGTGTGGCACACTGAGATCTCCAAACCCCCACCCTTGGCTCATTCTTCCATTCCCCCAGCCCCTCACGTAGCTCACACGCTCCTGCTGCATCCTTTTCATGGAAAGCACATCCCCATTCCTCTACTTACTCTTCAAGATTCAACTCATGTTTTACCTCCTCCAAAAGGCCTTCATTAAAACTCAGGGCCATGCTGTGCTCTTCTGTCTATGAATCTTTATAACCTCTCAGTACCATTCATTTTGACACTTCATCATTTACTACTTTGCATTGTTAATTAATAAGAATAAAGAAAGAAGAAAATCTTTCATCTTATGCATTTTCCCAGATAAGTCAAATGATTTTTCTTCCAACATTTTATGTTGAAAACTTTTAAGCCTTAATGAATAATTCAAAGATTTGTACAAAATATATATATATACTTCATCTGGAGTCACCAGTTGTTAATATTTGCCACATTTCCTTTCTCTCTCTCTCACTCTCACCGTTTCTACCTCTGTGTGTGCATATTTATGTATTTTTTGCAGAACCATTTTTAAAAGTCTGCAAACCTGATGATACTTCACCCTTAACTACTCCAGAACATATATCCTTGAATGAGGACATGTTCCAATATAACCACAATAATATTAACACACCTCATAACATGAACAATAATTTCATAATACCATCTAATATATAGTCCATATTCAAATTTACCAATTGTCCCTAAAATGATCTTTATAGGTATATTAGTTTCCTATTGTAACTATACCAAATCACTCCAAATTTAGTGCCCTAAAACCAACACAGATTTATCACCCTATTATCTGGAGGTCAGAAGTTTGTATTGGATCTCACTGGGATAAAATCGAGGTATAAGAAGGACTGTATTCCTTTCTCAGCCTTCTAGGGGAGAATCCATTGTCTTGCCTTTTGGGGCTTTTGGAGGCCACCTGCATTCCTTGACTCATGGCTCTCTTACATCTTCAAAGCCAGCAATGCTCACGTGAACCTTTCTCACAGTATATCACTTTGACTCCTTTGTTCTCCTCCTTCACATGTAAAGGACCTGCATCACCACTCTTGGTAATGCTAAATTGGATTATCTGGTTCCAGTGGACTGTCATCACTCCATTGTAAAGGTGCTATTTCCCTTGAAGTAGTAAATAATTGGGAGAGTGACACTTTGAGGTTTTGTAAATATCTGTTTTCCCCACAATATTTTACACAATGGTTTTAACTTCTATTTGTGAGTCTTTTATGCATCATTTTATTATGTTAGATGTTAAAAATTGGTGACTTCCAGCTGGATGTGGTGGCTCACGCCTGTAATCCCAGCACTTTGGGAGGCCAAGGAAGGCAGATCATTTGAGGTCAAGAGTTTGAGACCAGCCTGACAAACATGGAGAAACCCCGTCTACAAAATTAGCTGGGCATGGTGGCCCACGCCTGTAATCCCAGCTACTTGGGAGACTGAAGCAGAAGAATCACTTGAACCCGGTAGGCGGAGGTTGTGGTGAGCCGAGATCGAGCCATTGCACTCTAGCCTGGGCAACAAGAGCAAAACTCCATCTCAAAAAAAAAAAAAAAGAGAGTGACTTCCTACTTTTATCACCTACTTCTATCACCACATAATTCTATGATGTCACATTTTTCTGAAAAGGAGAGCATTTGCTTGCCATTTTTCAAGTATTTTGTGGTTCTGAGTATTTTTAAATTATTATTATTATTGTTGTTGTTAAGTGTGCTGCAATTGCTGTTGGTGTTTGTCTTTTTTTTTTCCTCAAGTTATGCCCTATGTAACCAGTGTGAGTCCCTTCTGGTCAGATCCTAACTTCTATTGACACAACTTAATTATGCTTTAAATAGATCTTTGCTTTCCAGCCCAATAAGCTGTCCAAAGCTTGCCTGGAAATTTTACCTGGAATCACTTATTTCTCCAGGAAGCCTGGATGATTATAGATAAAATTAGTATCTTGAAACAGAGATCGGGTCAGTTAGAGGTACTCATTATTCCTGTGGGAGTCACTCAATTATTTTTAACTCTTCTGCTTCCACCTTGGTTCTAGTCTGACACCTGACTGATCAGCTAAGTCAATGAATGAGTGAATTGTTCAACAATTGACAACATCATTCCTCTTATCAATAAATAAGCTAAGACAGGCTTTGAGGATGAAAAGTGCTATTCAAATCACATTTTTTTTTTCACAAAGATTTTTTATTTAAGGCCTTATGGAGAAATTTGATAAAGTGAGAGGGAGTAAGAAGAAAGCATAAATCAGTAAAAATTAATAAGGAGACAAACAAGGGGGTATTGCAAATATTTTTGCAGCTTTATGGGGCCAGACAGACTTGGTTTTGTCTATGGATTCCAAGTGTGGCTGTGAAAAAAAAAGGAATTATACCTGCAGATACATTCTGTGTTAAGTTTTTCACAAAGAAGCAAAGCCCTTGGCTAGTTAAGTTTCTATTAATTTAAATTCTAAGTAGAAGATGATAAGAAAAGATTGAGGGAAGCAATGCAGAATCCTGGTGTAATGATGGGTGAGCCCTCAGCTTAGGCAATTAGAAGAGCACCAGAATCTCCTAAAGAAACATACACATATCAGCTTCAAGTCATTGTATGTTTTCCTTACATTTCACCTTTTCGGCGGCTGTTTTTCTATCCTGTTGATTTCTGAGCAATTACTCTATTGGAAATGCCATCTTGAAACAAAGTGAGAAATTATTTAATTTCTCATGAAAATTATCAGTGATTTTTCTTTTGATACATGAAGGTGATACTGGAAACTATTGTCATTAGGAAAAGTTCCAAGCTGAAGTCAATTTATGGAAAATGGAAGAAACTGCCCAATCAAGTGATACTTATTGGGTGTACAAAATGTACTACGCAACATCAGTTTTCTCTCTGTTTTCTAAAATATAATTACAAGGGAATGTGATTATAATTCATTTTTTAAAAGAATTAGTATCTACCAATGTTGATAAAAACAAAATATAGCCACCAAGCAAATAAAAAAAAACCCACAAGTATTTAAGATGACTCTGGTTTAAATAAATCGATTTATGCTCATTAGAGCACTGTAAATACCAGAAGGCAGGTTTCAATTAAGTAAAATTAAATTTTATAAGCAAATTTGGACTGTGTCCAGAACAAAATAGTGAACGTATTGGTACAACATATTTCTCAGAGAAACGTCAGGTTTTTGGAAAGAGAACCACAGACGGTCCATTTAACACCCTGTTTACTTCCTGGACCAAGGGAATTCATAGATATATTAAGTAAAGAGCTTACAAACAACAAGACCTAAGTTTTACTTACTTTTATATTTCCATTTTCCTTCACAAGATTTGGTGTTCAGAAGACAATTAATATTTTTGAGCGAATAAATGAATGAATGTATAAATGTGTTAAATGAAGCCTTAGATAATATAAAAATAATTTTGCAAACTCAGCTAATTATGTTGGAATCCATATTGCACATTAGCTATAATAGAAAACCATTTTTAATTGTTCAAGCTTTTATCTTTCTTTTAAAGCAGAACAAAGCATGTCTTCATTTTAATAATTAATTTCACCAATATAATAACTCAGCTGCTTCAGTGAGTTTCATGACACAATAACAGCCCAGCTTTGACTTTGTGGAGTGAAAATGTATACAGTTTTCCATTGAAAAGAAACTTCTAATACATTGACTAAGGCCCTGAGAGGAAAGAAAACCTTTCCAATAGAAAACACAAAAAAACACTATGTTTAAATATTGAATAACTGAGTACATTGTTTTGTTAGTTAAATCTATAACTAAATTGTGTGAACGTATGGCAGCCTCCTAATATAAAGTTCCTCAGGATAGCTAAAGACCTAGGATGAGCCTGAATTAAGTAGCAGTCTCTTGAGACTAAGCTCTAATCAATTAAAAGAATCAGTAAGCATATCATGGGTACTTTCAATGCCATCTTCTGGTACCATGTCAACATGCTCAGGGACCTTAAACATGGGTGGTCATTTGCAATGAAAGGCAACCTTGCCTTCTGATACTGTTTGTTTTGCATGTTGCAAAAACAGCCAATGGTTGCAATTAACTCAAACTCTGGATGGAACAGTTTGGGCCATAACTGTGGCAGCAAGGGACCGTAGCACATGATATACCTGCACATTGTTAATCCCTGGATTTCTACTTAGTTTGAAAGGTCAGGGTTAGCTAGAACCAGGTTTTCCCTTCCTCTGTCCAAAAGGCATAGTACATTGTTGATTTGGCTATAGCTTCAAAGGTTTTTACATTCCACTGGGCATTGTATTTACATTGCACAGTTAATTCTAGAATTATTTTTTCATCTGGATAGTGAGTGCTCTTGTCTGTGGACAAAGCAAATGATACTCAGATGATTAATGCCAGTCTTTAAAGATCTGCCATGAGAGCTGGGCAGGGGTCGGGGCACAGAACATCTTCTAATTAAAAAACCTGAAGATGGGTACGTGGGCCACATTAGTATTTCTGAACATGACCAGCCTTTTCAATTTCCATTTCCTAGAAATGAGAAACAACATGCCAATGACAGGCTGACTGATGTTTCTTTGAGCACTTCGGATAGCGTTTGCTTCTGTCAAGAGTGCAGTCCATGGATCTGGCAAACACTGGTGGTGAATTTAATTCAATGGAGGAAGAACGTTGTTTATTATGAGGCCTGAAGCAGAGCCAGCAACAGTGATGATTAAATTAAAAATATTTTTAAACAAAGAGAAGCAGCGTTTGTCTTGTGGAGGAATGGATTATAGATGCATCCCTAATTGGAATGGAGAAGGCTTGTAGAGGACCATAAAGTTGAACCTGTCCAGACTTTTACTTCTAAATGTGCAAGAGTCATGATAAGGCTTTTTAATTCTCTTTTCTGGATAATTTTTCCCCTTCTGTAGGCTCATTCTTAGAGTTCAGCCTTGGAACACAGAAACACAATGACATAATTACAAATAGCAGGAAAATCTCAAGGCCAACTGCCTTGTATTTAGAGTTCAATTGAATTCAAAAAGTCCTTTCTTGCAGGCCTGGGGCAGCAAGAAAGACAGGTGGAATTAGCCAGGCTGGATGGTTACATTGAGGTAGGAGGCAGGACTTGACTGTGGAGGCAGGGACTTGAACTCTGATTACTTCAAACAGGGAAGAGGTGGAAGTACCTCTCCATAAGACAAGCCCACCAGTGTCATGTCAGTTTACCATTGCTATGGCAACATTTGGAAGTTACCACCCACCCCTCCCCCCTTTTTAGAAATATCTGAATAGCCTACCCCTTAATTTGCATGTAATTAAAAGTGGGTGTAAATATGACTGCAGAACTGCCTCTGAGCTGCTAGCCTGGGCACACTGCCTATGGGGTAGCCCTGCTCCACAAGGAGCAGTACCTCTGTTGCTGTGCACTATCACTTCAATAAAAGTTGCTGTCTTACAGTACCACTCCCCCTTGAATTCTTTGCTGGGTGAAGCCAAAAACCCTCCTGGGCTAAGCCCCAGTTTTAGGGTTTGCCTGCCCTGTGTCAACATGCCTTTAAGTATTTATGCAGGAGCAAAATTCCATGTTTAGACAAACCATGCACTCATCCTTAATTTCATTTCTATTATTATGACGGTAATATAAAATATAAATGTGGGTGTCTGGGTATGCCCTACCTAGGAGCAGTTCCTTCTCATCCTTCAGGCTTCATCTGAAGTCATGGTTGCCTCTTCTGTAACTATTGATTGTAATTGATTTGTTTACTTTCCTATGGTCTATATCTACAGTTATAATGTAACTATTATAAGGTAAGAGGGTAAAAAGCTTGCAAGCTGGCCCTCAATCATTCCCCATCCTGGTATTCATACCCTGTGTGGTCTCCTTGCATGTTGTACCAGGCCTGGCCAATCCTATACAGCTGTAGTGATGATACATCACTTCCAAGGTTACGTTATTAAAGACTAGGACTTCTGACTTAGGCTTTCCCTCCCCTCTTCTCCTGACAACCTCTCCTTCTCTCTCTCTCATCACTTTCACTAGGAGACACCAGCTGCCATAACCTGGGTAGCCCAAGGGAGGGACCCAAGTGGCAAGAAACCAAAGTGTCTTGCCATGGGCCCTCTGGGTATGCTTGGGAGCCAATTCGCTAGCTCCTCCAACTGATCTCAGCCCTGCTCAACAACCTGAGTGCAGCCTCATGAAAGACTCTAAATCAGAACCATTTCACTAAGCTGCTTCTGGATTCTTACCCAGAAAAACTGCAATAGAATAAATATTTGCTTAAAATTGCTCAGTTTTAGAGTAATTTGCTCTGCAACAATAGACAACTGATAAAGGAAATATCCAGGTATGGTTTCATGCTCCAGCTCCCAGCACACTGTGGCTCATATATCTCAATAAATTGGCTGAAGAAATACTTGTTGAACAAACACATAAACCTTGATAGCTTTAACCCTTGGTCCACACACTTTCTATAAGGAATGCTTTGTATTTGTTCAGGTCTAAACAACAATCTTTGACTGCAGTTGTTGGTTAAGGAAATCTATTTGTAAATAAACTGAGAAGAGTCCTTTACCTCAACACCTCAGTGTAAAGTAGAAGTTTAGTAACTAGTAACTGAAGCTGTCCTCTAGTACAAAGAGCACACATTGCATTAAGCAGTTGACATGGCACAGATATTTACAAAATTAAGTGTAAGAAATTATACAGTATGATTTTTTATTAACTCCCAATTTCTTCTCTGCATGCTGATAATTCATGTATGATGAAGGGAAGAGTCTTTCCTGACTACTCCATTCTAGTGGTCTGCAGTCTCTGTTCTTGTTCTAGTTTTACATCATATTCTGAATCCTCTCATCTGTCTGTTTCTATCTGATGCAGACTGTATGAGAATGAGTGCTTCCCTGTTAATACAATTCACAAAATATCTCAGATCCTTTAAATTCACTTGTTCAAAGTAAATAAAGTAAATCATCAAGTTTCAAAACTTATTTTCCTTCATAGCCTGTTCTCTAAATAATGCTTGTTTAGCTATGCCCTGGGAGTGAATCCTCCTCTCTGTTTCTCTGATGTTTATACTCTGGCTTTGCCTGTGTCCCTCTTCAGTGGTGGAAGTACTTTCATGTCCCCTGCCATTTGGCAGAAAGGGAGCAATCTCCTGCTTGAATAAAACTTGAAAGAGGCGCCTTAGTGTGTGAAAAGTTGCTAATTGATTGATTATGTCATATCCACTACATGAAGCCCACAGATGTTAAACGATTTGATGAAGCCTTTGTGGTCAGTACCTCACAGTCCAGTTGAAGGTGAAGAAGGACAAGGCAAGCAGACCTGTGTGTTCAAATATGGAAGGCCACTCAGTCTTTTGGCCCATGTCAAAATAAAGAAAATGAAGACTAAGAGGTTTAGAGATAGCTAAAGAATACCAATGAAATTATGACTATGGCACGATTTCACAATGTTTAAATTCTTCACTTTGGAAAACTCCAGACGTTTCCATGTGTCTTATAGGGCATCTGGAATTTTGAATATTTCTTTATACTGGTTAGTAATTGCCATGGCCATATCTAGCCTTGATTAATCAGCTTTCTAACCATGCTCTTAACAAATATCTTCTACTCGGAATCATTCTTCTTCTGTTTTAACATATAATTAAGTGTCTTTTATTTAGGCATTTAGTAAATATTTTTAAACCTCAGTGGAATCTTTACTTAGATTTGGCTGTTAAATTTATAAATATTCTCCCTCTCTTGATCCCACCTCACACATACACGCATAGAAACTATGCACATTTTTACCATATTACTGTTTTCTGAACCAGAGATTGCCCCCAACACCTGCCAATAAATTTTGCACTTCATTCAAAATGCGCTTTAAGGCTCATCCTGTAAAACTTTTCCGACTACAAGGGTTGTTTCCTCCATTACTGATTGGTTCTAAGTAAACTCAAACATCTGTTCACACCATCTCTTCATTTGGTTCCTGAGTTCAAGTCTTCTCTCTACATTTAACTTGTAGATTTCTTCTGAGAAGGCACCATATATAGTGCCTCTTTGACATTCCTTATTGTAACTGATCCAGCGCTAGGCACAGATTTTCATTCATACTGTCAATAATTAAATACACTTAACATAATCTTCAATTAGAAGAACAAAGACAGATAAAAGTAGAAATTCCATTTTCAAAGAAACCATAAATAGTGGCATGTGTACTAACATCATGTGTGGCCAGCATGGATAGAGTTTATTGCCTATTAATCTCCAAGTGTCAAATCTCAACTTCTCAGGCTTGACTTTTCATAGTTTTCATAAGACACAAAGGTGAGTTGTCTCCTTTCCCTTTCCAAAGAAGCTACTGGCTACTCTGTTTCTCAAGATTCTTCTCTCTACAAAACTAAATTTGAAAACTATCTACTTTTTTGCTGCCTCCTAAATATATCATGTATTGATCTTTATTGAAAGTTTTATCTCTAATCTATCTTTAGGGGCAAATAAAGAAGACGGTAATAAACATACCATCTATACCATATATATATATATATATATATATATTTCACAAATATATATATATATTTCACAAATATATATATATATTTCACAAATATATATATATTTCACAAATATATACATATATTTCACAAATATATACATATATTTCACAAATATATACATATATTTCACAAATATATATATATATTTCACAAATATATATATATTTCACAAATATATATATATATTTCACAAATATATATATATTTCACAAATATATATATATATTTCACAAATATATATATATATTTCACAAATATATATATATATTTCACAAATATATATATATATATTTCACAAATATATATATATATATTTCACAAATGTCTTATGTCCTTCATCCATGATCTATTGTTCTTGATTTCTCAGCTTAAAGGGCATCTGGAAGCCAGATGCATTTCTGTACTTGTAACGGAGAAGCTCATCACATCTTTCTCTCCCTAGCTTCTGTCTCAAACATCTTCAATTCTTTTTTTTTTTTATATATATACTTTAAGTTTTAGGGTACATGTGCACAATGTGCAGGTTAGTTACATATGTATACATGTGCCATGTTGGTGTGCTGCACCCATTAACTCGTCATTTAACATTAGGTATATCTCCTAATGCTATCCCTCCCCCCTCCCCCCATCCCACAACAGGCCCTGGTGTGTGATGTTCCCCTTCCTGGGTCCATGTGTTCTCATTGTTCAATTCCCACCTATGAGTGAGAACATGCAGTGTTTGGTTTTTTGTCCTTGTGATAGTTTGCTGAGAATGATGGTTTCCAGCTTCATCCATGTCCCTACAAAGGACATGAACTCATCATTTTTTATGGCTGCATAGTATTCCATGGTGTATATGTGCCACATTTTCTTAATCCAGTCTATCATTGTTGGACATTTGGGTTGGTTCCAAGTCTTTGCTATTATGAATAGTGCCGCAATAAACATACATGTGCATGTGTCTTTATAGCAGCATGATTTATAATCCTTTGGGTATATACCCAGTAATGGGATGGCTGGGTCAAATGGTGTTTCTAGTTCTAGATCCCTGAGGAATCGCCACACTGACTTCCACAATGGTTGAACTAGTTTACAGTCCCACCAACAGTGTAAAAGTGTTCCTATTTCTCCACATCCTCTCCAGCACCTGTTGTTTCCTGACTTTTGAATGATTGCCATTCTAACTGGTGTGAGATGGTATCTCATTGTGGTTTTAATTTGCATTTCTCTCATGGCCAGTGATGATGAGCATTTTTTCATGTGTCTGTTGGCTGCATAAATGTCTTCTTTTGAGAAGTGTCTGTTCATATCCTTCACCCACTTTTTGATGGGGTTGTTTGTTTTTTTCTTGGAAATTTGTTTGAGTTCATTGTAGATTCTGGATATTAGCCCTTTGTCAGATGAGTAGATTGCAAAAATTTTCTCCCATTCTGTAGGTTGCCTGTTCACTCTGACGGTAGTTTCTTTTGCTGTGCAGAAGCTCTTTAGTTTAATTAGATCCCATTTGTCAATTTTGGCTTTTGTTGCCATTACTTTTGGTGTTTTTTAGACATGAAGTCCTTGCCCATGCCTATGTCCTGAATGGTATTGCCTAGGTTTTCTTCTAGAGTTTTTATGGTTTCAGGTCTAACATTTAAGTCTTTAATCCAGATGACATGATTGTATATATAGAAAACCCCATCATCTAAACCCAAAATCTCCTTAAGCTGATAGGCAACTTCAGCAAAGTCTCAGGATACAAAATCAATGTACAAAAATCAGAAGCATTCTTATATACCAATAACAGACAAACAGAGAGCCCAATCATGAGTGAACTCCCATTCACAATTGCTTCAAAGAGAATAAAATACCTAGGAATCCAACTTACAAGGGATGTGAAGGACCTCTTCAAGGAGAAGTACAAACCACTGCTCAATGAAATAAAAGAGGATACAAACAAATGGAAGAACATTCCATGCTCATGGGTAGGAAGAATCAATATCATGAAAATGGCCATACTGTCCAAGGTAATTTATAGATTCAGTGCCATCCCCATCAAGCTACCAATGACTTTCTTCACAGAATTGGAAAAAACTACTTTAAAGTTCATATGGAACCAAAAAAGAGCCCACATAGCCAAGAGAATCCTAAGCAATAAGAACAAAGCTGGAGGCATCATGCTACTTGACTTCAAACTATACTACAAGGCTACAGTAACCACAACAGCATGATACTGGTATCAAAACAGAGATATAGACCAATAGAACAGAACAGAGCCCTCAGAAATAATGCCACATATCTACAACCATCTGATCTTTGACGAACCTGACAAAAACAAGCAATGGGGAAAGGATTCCCTATTTAATAAATGGTCCTGGGAAAACTGGCTAGCCATATGTAGAAAGCTGAAACTGGATACCTTCCTTACACCTTTTACAAAAATTAATTCAAGATGGATTAAAGACTCAAACATCTTCAATTCTTTAGGTTTCAACTACCTTCTCACACAAAGGCTCTCTTTTCCTGGTAAGTAAGACTGAAAGTGTGGATGTCTTATCCCTTTATAATTCTGACTGTCTGCAGTGGATAGTTTTTATATTTGAGAATGTCCTAATGGTTGGATTCTGACTTCAGTTAATGTCCTTGTCTATAAAAAAAAAAGGTTGCTTTGTTGTGCATGACTCCCACATACTCATAACCCTTCGCCCATGACCTACCACTTTCCAGCCAAGGCTTCACTGCTTCTCTGAATCATGTGGTACATTACCTTCAATCACTCTTTTTGTCAGCATGATCAATTCATGTGTTCTTATCCTTTTATTGCATTTGCCCTGCCAACCCCACTCTTAGACCCATCCATCTATCTGCCTTCTCTGTTCCTCCACATGGGCTATGAAACGAGAAGAAATACCACTATTGCACAAGGTAGATGACTTATATTTTATGATATCACCTCATGGATCCATCCTAAACGAGGCTCTAAACCATACTTGGAAATCCCGTTGTGTATCCCTCAATATATCCCTCTCTCATTTCTCATAGTGCTTATGCAAACCTTTTAAAATTTCACCTGGTTTGTCTCATCTCCCATCAATCCTATCCCTCTAATAGTTGAAATGTTTTTGTGAGAATTATATGTAAAAAATGTAGCATGGTGCTTAACACAGAGAGAATATCTAATAAAGGATAATAATTATTTTATTAAATAACCAGAAAATTCAGAAAATAAGTAACACAGAATCCCACCACCTACAGATATTTACTGTTCAGCAGTTTTTAACAGAAACAATATTTAGCTAAAAATTATTATCTCAAAATATAAATATTGATTTATCAATAATTTCTCTAAACAGAAATATTTTTTAAAAAATTAAGCAGAGTTACTAATATATTTTAATATCATGTATCTTAATAAGGTTAAGTTTTATACCTGTTTGTAAACTATTATCATAAAAACTGAGGAATGAAAAAGATATTTTCCAATTTTTATTATAAAAAGGTAAACATAGACAAAAGTCAAAAGAATAGTTTAATGAACACCAACATACTCATCAAGTAGATTCAAAAATTATTATTTGTTTTTGAGATGGAGTCTCGCTCTGTCACCCAGGCTGGAGTGCAGTGGCGTGGCATGATCTCTGCTCACTGCAAGCTCCCCCTCCTGGGTTCATGCCATTCTCCTGCCTCAGCCTCCCGAGTAACTGGGACTACAGGTGCCTGCCACCACGCCTGGATAATTTTTTGTATTTTTTAGTGGAGATGGGTTTTCACCATGTTAGCCAGGATGGTCTCAATCTCCTGACCTCGTGTTCCGCCCACGTCAGCCTCCCAAAGTGCTGGGATTACAGGCCTAAGCCACTGCACCCGGCCAAGAATTAATATTTTATAGTTGCTTTAGCTCTCTTTGTGTTTGTGTGTTTGCTGAACTTTTTTTGTTTTTGTTTTTTGTTTTTTGAGAGATGGGGTCTTGGGTCTCCCTCTGTCACCCAGGCTGGAGTGCAGTGGTGCACTCGGCTCACTGCAACCTCAAACTCCTGTGTTCAAATGATCCCCTCTCCTTAACCTCCTGGGTAGCTGGGATTACAGGCAAGCACCACCACAGCAGGCTGCAGACATTTTAGAGAAATTTTCAGATATGACACTTCTAAATATTTTAGCACATATCTCTAGAAATAAGTACACTGGTATATATAATCACTATTTTATTATCACACAAAGGGAAACGAACAATCCCTGATATCAACTAATATGTAGTTTTTTGTTGTTGCTTTTTGTTTGTTTTGAGATGGAATCTTGCTCTGTCGCTAGGCTGGAGTGCAATGGTGCAATCTCGGCTCCCTGCAACCTCTGCCTCATGGGTTCAGGTGATTCTCCTGCTTCAGCCTTCTGAGCAGCTGGGACTACAGGTGTGTGCCACCATGCCCATCTAATTTTTTTTTTTTTTTTTTTTTTTTAGTAGAGATGGGGTTTCACCATGTTGGCCAGGATGGTCTTGATCTCTTGACCTCGTGATCCACCTGTTTCTGCCTCCCAAAGTGCTGAGATTACAATCGTGAGCCACTGCACTCAGCCAACTAATATATAGTTTTATAGTCTTTATTCAGTTTCCTCTAATATTTCCAAACATGTTTCTAAAGCTACTTTTATTTGAATGAGATCCCTTTAAGGTCTACATATTGCATTTTGTTTCTATATATCTTTGGTTACTTTTATTCTATAATGGCCCTCCCATTTTTTTTTAACCTATGACACTGACTTGAAAGATGCAGGGGTGGTGATTCCCACCACATCACTGTTCAACTCTCCCATTTGGCCTGTGCAGAAGACAGATGGATCTTGGAGAATGACAGTGAATTATTGTAAGCTTAAGCAAGTGGTGACTCCAACTGTAGCTGCTGTATCAGATGTGGTTTCACTGCTTGAGCAAATTAACACATCTCCTGGTACCTGGTATGCAGCCACTGACTTGGCAAATGCCTTTTTCTCCCCTCTTGTCCGTAAGGCCCACCAGAAGCAATTTGCCTTCAGCTGGCAAGGCCAGCAATATGCCTTTACTGTCCTCCCTCAGGGGCATATCAACTCTCCAGCTTTGTGTCATAATCTTATTTGGAGAGACCCTGATTGCTTTTTGCTTCCACAAGATATCACACTGGTCCCTTACATTGATGACATTATGCTGATTCGATCCAGTGAGCAAGAAGTAGCAAACACACTGGACTTATTGGTGAGACATTTGCATGCCAGAGGATGGGAAATAAATTCAACTAAGATTCAGGGATATTCTACTTCAGTAGAATTTCTAGTGGTCCAGTGATGTAGGGCCTGTTGAGATATTCTTTCTAAGGTGAAGGATAAGTTGCTGCATTTTACCTCTCCTACAACCAAGAAAGAGCCACAATGCCTATTGGATTTTGGAGGTAACACATTCCTCATTTGGGTGTGTTACTCCAGTCCATTTATTGAGTGATCTGAAAGGCTGCCAGTTTTGAGTGGGGCTCAGAACAGGAGAAGGCTGTGCAATAGGTCCAGGCTGCTGTGCAGGCTGCTCTGCCACTTGGGCCATATGACCCAGTAGATTCAACTGTGCTTGAGATGTCAGTGGCAGATAGGGATGCTGTTTGGAGACTTTGGCAGGCCCCCATAGGTGAATCACAGTGGAGGCCTCTAGGATTTTGGAGCAAGGCCCTGACACCTTCTGTAGATAACTACTCTCCTTTGGAGAGACAGCCCTTGGCTTGTTGATGGGCTTTGGTGGAAACTGAACATTTGACTACGGGTCATCAAGTCACCATGCAACTTGAACTGCCTATTATGAACTAGGTGCTTTCTGACCCATTAGGCAAAAGTGGGTCGTGCACAGCAGCATTCCGTCATCAAATGGCAGTGGTATATATATGATATACAACAGCAGGTCCTGAAGGCACAAGTAAGTTACATGAGGAAGTGGCTTACATGCCCATGGTCTCCACTCCTGCCACCCTGCTTTCTCTCCCCCATCAGGCATCAATGGCCTCATCGAGAGTTCCCTATGATCAGTTGACAGAGGAAGAGAAGGCTAGGTTCATAGACGGTTCTGCACGATATGCAGGCACCACCCGAAAGTGGACAGCTGCAGCACTGCAGCCCCTTTCTAGGATATCCCTGAAGGACAGCGGTGAAGGTAAATTTTCCCAGTGGGCAGAGCACCTGGTTATGCACTTTACATAGAAGAAGAAATAGCCAGATATGCAATTACATACTGATTCATTGGCTGTAGCCAATGGTTTGGCTGGATGGTCAGGGACTTGGAAGAAGCATGATTGGAAAATTGGTGACAAAGAAATTTGGAGAAGAGGTATGTGGATGGACCTCTCTGAGTGGTCAAGATTATGAAGATATTTGTATCCCACATGAGTGCTCACCAATGGGTGACCTCAGCAGAGGAGGATTTTAATAATCAAGTGGATATGATGACTCATTCTGTGGACACCATTCAGCCTCTTTCCCCAGCCACTCCTGTCATCACCCAATGGGCCTATGAACAAAGTGTCCATGGTGGCAGGGATGGAGGTTACACATGGGCTCAGCAACATGGACTTCTACTCACCAAAGCTGACCTGACTGTGGCCACTGCTGAGTGCCCAATTTGCCAGTAGCAGAGACCAACGCTGAGCCCTCAATATGGCACCATTCCTTGGGGTGATCAGCCAGCTATCTGGTGGCAGGTTGATTATATTGGACCTCTTCCATCATGGAAAGGGCAGAGGTTTGTCCTCACTGGAATAGACACTTACTCTATATATGGGTTTTCCTATTCTGCAGGCAATGCTTCTGCCAAGACTACCGTCTGTGGACTCACAGAATGCCTTATCCACTGTCATGGTATTCCATACAGCATATTCTCTGACCAAGGCGCTCACTTTATGGCTAAAAAAGTGCATCCATGGGCTCATGCTCATGGAATTCACTGGTATTACCATATTCCCCATTATCCTGAAGCAGCTGGATTGATATAATGAAGAAATGGCCTTTTGAAGTCACAATTACAATGCCAGCTAGGTGACAATACTTTGCAAGCTGCGGCAGAGTTCTCCAGAAGGCCAAGTATGCTCTGAATCAGCATCCAGTATATGGCACTGTTTCTCCCATAGCCAGGATTCACGGGTCCAGGAATCAAGGAGTGGTAGTGGCACCACTCGTCATCACCCCTAGTGAGCCACTAGCAAAATTTTTGCTTCCTGTTCCCATGACATTACATTCTGCTGTCCTAGAGGTCTTAGTTACAGAGGGAGGAACGCTGCTACCAAGAGACAGAACAACAATTCCATTAAACTGGAAGTTAAGATTGCCACCTGGACACTTTGAACTCCTCCTACCTTTAGGTCAACAGGCTAAGAAGGGAACTACAGTTTTGGCTGTGGTGATTGACCCAGACTATCAAGATGAAATCAGTCTACTACTCCATAATGGAGGTAAGGAAGAGTATGCATGAAATGCAGGAGATCCGTTAGGGTGTCTCTTAGTATTACCATACCCTGTGATTAAGGTAAATGGGAAACTATAATAGCCCAATCCAGGCAGGACTACAAATGGTCCAGACCCCTCAGGAATTAAGGTTTTGGTCACTCTAACAGGAAAAAATCCACGACTTGCTGAGATGCTTGCTGAAGGCAATGGGAATACAGAATGGATAGTAGAAGAAGGTAGTCATCAATACCAGCTACCACTATGTGACCAGGTGCAGAGACAAGGACTGTAATTGTCATGAGTATTTCCTCCTTCTTTTGTTAAAAACATGCTTGTGTATGTATATATTTATACTAAGAAAATATGTTCATTCTATTTTATTTTCCTTTGTCATGTGACATAAGATGTGTTGACTTCATATCAGCATTTAAGTATTGTTAACTTTATGTAATAGTATTTGGGTAGGGGATTGGTGCATTTCCAGTTGTACAAAGGATGGCTGTATTATGTTAGGTGTGATTATGACCTTATTATTGTCTTTATTTGAAGATTAATTTTGATCTCAGGAGATGTGTATGCATTCAAGTTGACAAGGGGTGGGCTTGTGATGGTTAATACTGAATATCAACTTGAGTGGATTGAAGGATGCAAAGCGTTGATCCTGAGTGTGTCTGTGAGAGTGTTGCCAAAGGAGATTCACATTTGAGTCAGTGCACTGGGGAAGGCAGACCCACCCTTAATCTGGTGGGCACCAACTAATCAGCTTCCAGAGAATATAAAGCTGGCAGAAAAATGTTAAAAAGTGAGAACAGTCTAGCCTCCCAGCCTACATTTTTCTCCCGTGCCAGATGCTTCCTGCCCTCAAATATCGGACTCCAAGTTCTTCAGTTTTGAGACTCAGACTGACTCTCCTTGCTCCTCAAGCTTGCAGACAGCCAGTATTGTGGGATCTTGTCATTGTGTAAGTTAATACTTAACAATCTCATATATATATGAGTTATGTATGTATGTATCCTATTAGATATATATCCAATTAGGTTCTGTCCCTCTAGAGAACCCTGACTTACACAGTTAGTATTTTATTTACTATTTCTGATTCCCTTCATTCTTTCTTGTGAATTCCATTTACCATCTAGTGTCATGTCTTACTTAAACACAGTTTTCCCCCCACTTCCAATACAGTTTCCATTCAACTCTTTTATCCTATTAGTGTCAAATGTATTGCATTTCTGCTATCAACAAGTTGTCTCAGTATTCTTTTTCTTTTTTTTTTGAGATGGAGTCTTGCTTTTTTGCCCAGGCTGGAGTGCAGTGGCATGATCCTGGCTCACTGCAACCTCTACCTCCCGGGTTCAAGCGATTCTCCTGCCTCAGCCTCCTGAGTAGCTGAGATTACAGGTGCTTGCCATCATGCCCAGCTAATTTTTGTATTTTTAGTAGAGACAGGGTTTCACCATGTTGGTCAGCTGGTCTCAAACTCCTGACCTCATGATCTGCCTGCCTCAGCCTCCGAAAGTGCTGGGATTACAGGTGTGAGCCACTGCACCCGGCCCTCAGTATTGTTTTAATCTTGGAATGTTCTTATTTGACCTTTATTTTTGATAGGTGTTTTTCCTAGTTATAGGATTCTTAGTTGATGTTTTCTTTTTCTTTTAGTACTTTGAATATGTCATCCCACTGCCTTCTACCTTCCATTATATCTGATGAGAATTTAGCTGTTAATGTTATTTGGTTTCCTTTGTGTATGATGAGTCATTTTTCTTCTTACTGTTTTCAAGATTTTCTCTTTATCTTTGGATTTTAACATTTTGGCTACAATGTGTCTAGATGTGAATCTTTTTGTGTTTGTCGTACTTGGAGTTCCTTGAGCTTCTTGGATGTATCGAGTAAGGTTTTCTTCAAGTTTGGGAAATTTTTAGGCATTATATCTTCAATTTTTTTTCTGTCTTTTTCTCTCTCCTTCTTCTAGTGTAGGTGTTGGTGTACTTAATGGCATCTCACTTTTATTTGAGGGTCTATGCCTTTTTCTTCATTGCATTTTTCCCTCTGTTCTTCTAATTGCATAATCTCCATCCATCTTTAATTCACTGATTATTTCTTCTGCCAGCTCAGATCTATTTTGAGCTTCATTAAATAATTTTTCATATTGCTCATACTTTTCAATTCCAGAATTATTATTTCTGTTTTTATATTTCTATCTTATTATCAATATTCTTTATTTGTTTAGATATTGTCATTATACATGTATGTAATTTTTGAGATGTGATTTACTTAGTTCTTTGAACATATTTATAATAGCTTCTTTGATGTGTTTGTCTGCTAAGTCCAACATTGACAGCCCTTCAAAATCATTTTCCAGGTCCTGTGTTTGTTCTCTGGGTATGGGTCATACTTTTCTGTTCCTTTTCATGTCTTATAATTTTTTTTGGTTGACGATTGGACATTTGCAATAATATATTGTAGCCACTCTGGATACTGATTCCTTTGGGGTGCTGGTATTTTTGTTGTTTGCTTTTTCATTTATTTATCAGTTATCTGGCTGTACTTACCCTCTGAAGTCTATTTCCTTCATTGTGTATAGTCTCTGTGTCCATGCACAATTTTTTTCTTATTTGTATCTTTTAGAATGATGACCTAGCAGTAATCTCTGGATCAGCATAAGCCATTAATAAATGGTCAAAGACTACTTAAACCAACATGGGCAGACAGATACTTATCACTTATTATTGAATATGTATATACTTCCAAGGCTGCTATCACAGTTCAAGGAGTTTATGTGTTTGGTCCACTAGTTTTACCAGGGCCTAGTAGCTTGCATATCCTGCCTTTGATTATTAGAATGTGAAGCCTTGGACATGCACACGTTATTCCATACCAGCAGGAATGTGTGATTTTCTTTTTATGTCTAGCTTCATAGGATTTGTCACTTGGTCAGAGTAGCTTATTGTTCAGCCAGTGTTCGGTCATAGGTTGTGCTTCAGACTCTAGTATTAATGAGGCTTCTGCCCTTTTCAATGAATTTGTGTGCAGCTTGGGAAGTTTTCAATACTGCTTCACATACTGTTGTAATTGTTTCTGAGTGAAGACAGCCTAGCAGAAGCATACAGCCTTCTCATCCTGCAGGGTTGACTGTGATCCCATGGGGGCTCTTCTTAGCTGTCTTTGTAACCCGGCTCTCTGTTAACTGGGTGCTGTTCCATTTTTTGCTTGTTGCCACCAGTATCATGGAATTATGAGAGCTTCTTAATTTTTTCCAGCCAAGAACACCATTGTTTTTGACAATGCCTTTAGGCATGGGATTCTCTAAGTTCCATTCCAAATAAATTTAGTTCTTTCAGGTAAAGCTGAAGAACTCTTCTCTTTAATGCCTGCCTCTCCTTCCTTACAAGACTTTCCATCAGTGCACTGGATCTGTGGGTGAGGGCAGTGTCCTGCTTTTTTCCAGAATGACACTTGTTCTATAAGGTAGAGAGATGGGGGTGTGGTTGTCCCTGGTAGTCTTGGCTTGCCTCTACCATCAACAGTCTTATGAAGAAGCTGAGGAGGGCATGAAAAGGGTCCAGTATGCTCAGTTGTCTGTACCTGGATTAGCGCTTTCATCCTATTAGTAGAGGTTGAAGTGAAGAGAACACTGATTATTTTGGCCACACACGCTAGCCAGAGAACCTCTCCAACATGAGAGTGGGGCAGAGGAAAAACAACAGATTACTCTTCCTGGGATGAAATTGTAGCTCTAGACCAGGAGCTGGGGGAGAAAAAAACACTCATCTTCTTGGCCACATCTGCTCAGAATAGAGCATCTGGAGTCATTTCTGTAAGATGCAGCGTGAAGTGGCTGGGAGGAGTGGGTAGTGGCTCTCATGCTACCCTCTTGCTGTTCTTGTTGAAATTTAGTAGAATTTCCTTAATATTAAATGTGTCTCCATTTGTTGTATGCTCTTAGGACAATTTCCAAATTAAAAATTTAATTAAAATTTAATTTAAAATCCAATTTAAACAATTGAGGTTTAAAAATAATTTTCTGTAGTTACAGAGTTGTTTTATTGTGCTCCTTTTCTGCTATTCTGGAAGCGGATTTGCTCTTCACTCTTGATTTTTATAGGTTCCTTAAATATTAAGATTATTGAATTCTCGCACTTTGGGAGGCCGAGGCAGCTGGATCACCTGAGATCAGGAGTTTGAGACCAGCCTGGCCAATATGGAGAAACCCTGTCTCTACTAAAAAATACAAAAATTAGCTGGGTGTGGTGGTGTGGGCCTGTAATCCCTGCTACTCAGGAGGCTGAGGCAGGAGAATCACTTGAACCTGGGAGGTGGAGGTTGCAGTGTGCCCTGAGATCACTCCACTGCACTCCAGCCCAGGCGACAGAGGGAGACTCCATCTAACAAAAACAGACAAACAAACAAAAAGATTATTAGATCATGAATGTTAACGTGACATGCATTTCAAATATTTTCTTCTGATCTGTCTTTCTCATTCTCTTGATTATTGTTATTTTTTGGCCAGGAAGAAGTTTCTGGTTTCTGTTTAGTTATTAAGCAATAAAATATATCAATACTTCATTGTTTCTGGAGTTTGAGTCATGGTGAAAACAAACTTTTGCCACTCTGAAGTTTTAAAGAAATTGGCCCAAGTTTTCCTCTAATACTTATATGAACTCAATCTTTTTATTAAGTATTAGATCCATTTCAAATTTATTATAATGTATATTGGGAGGCATGCATTGTGATTTATCTTTTTGTTATATACTTTAATTTCTAGGATACATGTGCAGAACGTGCAGGTTTGTTACGTAAGTATACACGTGCCGTGGTGGTTTGCTTCACCCATCAACCTGTCATCTACATTAGGTACTTCTAATGCTATCCCTCCACTAGTCTCCCACCCCCCAACTAGCCCTGGTGTGTGATGTTCCCCTCCCTGTGTCCATGTTTTCTCATTGTTCAACTCTCACTTATGAGTGAGAACATTCAGTGTTTAGTCTTCTGTTCCTGTGTTAGTTTGCTGAGAATGATGCTTTCCAGCTTCATCCATGTCTCTGCAAAGGACATGAATTCTTCCTTCTTTATGGCTGCATGGTATTCCATGGTGTATATGTGCCACATTTCTTTATCCAGTCTATCATTGATGGGCATTTGAATTGGTTCGAAGTCTTTGCTATTGTGAACAGTGCTGCAGTAAACATACATGTGCATGTGTCTTCATAGTAGAATGATTTATAATCCTTTGGGTATATACCAAGTAATGGGATTGCTAGGTCAAATGGTATTTCTGGTTCTAAATCCTTGAGGAATCGCCATGCTGATTTATCTTTTTCCCAATGATTATTGAGTTGTTCTAATGCCACCTATTTATTTAACATGCCATTGTTAGCATATACCCAGTTTGCTTATATCCTTGCATCAATTTCTGGGCTTCATATCCTTTTCTACTAACTTACTCTCTATTCAAGAGCCAATAATATACTATGTTAATTATAGATACTTCTTAGTATATTTTAATATAAGGCTGGATACAATAATAGGGCTGGATACTTTAATACGTTTTACTCTCTTTTTTTGGTTAATTAGTTTGTTTGTTGCTATTCTTATTTATTTTCTATATAAAATTTATAATGAATTTGTCTATCTCTGGCGGAAAAGTAATCTTGGTATATTTATTGAAATAATGTTAAATTTATATATTAATGCAAGAATAAATTATATCTGTATGATGTTGAGAGATTCTATTTCTAATAACATAAAATGTCTTCTCATTTACTAAATTTCACTTTTTTGACTATGAATTGTATGAAAGTTTGTTTTCATTGTATGAGTTTTGCATATTTCTGGTTAGGTTTATGAGTTTATTATTTGGTAGTTAATTTTATTTTTCTGATATTACAAATCAGATTTTCCCCTCCATTATGTCTTCTAACAAAATATTCTTTGTATATGTGAAGGCTGTTGGCTTTTGTATGTTAACTTCTTTTTTTCTTTTTTCTTTTTTTTTGAGACAGAGTCTGTCTCTGTCACCCAGGCTGGAGTGCAATGGCGTCTTGGCTCACTGCAACCTCCACCTCCTACATTTAAGCAATTCTCGTGCCTCACCATCCTGAGTAGCTGGGACTACAGGCATCTGCCGCCATATTTTGAAATTTTTAGTAGTGCCGAAGTTTCGCCATGTTGGCCAGGCTGGTCTTGAACTCCTGGGCTCGAATAAGTGCTGGGATTATGGGCATGGGCCATGGCGTCCAGCCTTCTATGTTAATTTTGTATCCTTTTTTTCTGGATTTTTTCATTTGTTTGTATTACATTTATTATTGATTATCTTGGGTTTTCCAGGCATATAATTATGGGCACATCTGCAATTAGAAATAACTTTACCCTTTTCTCCTTTTAAGACTTACGATTCTAATACTGTTTTAAAAGACTGAATCTATTTCATAGTATCTTTAATACATAGTTAAATAGTAGTAAAAATTGTGAGCAACATTTCCTTAGAAAAGCCTAGTTTTTTTCCATTAGGTAAAATTCTGGATTTTAATCTGAGTTATGTACATTTTTATCACATTAAGGAAGAGCCATTGATTTATATTTTATTTGTTTTAATCAGAAATAAGTGTTGAATTTTTCAAAGACTTTTTCAATAGCTTAATAGACAATTATATAATTTTTCTCAGAGATATTACATTACTATGGTCATGGAGGTTTTTAAAAATATGTATACTTTATTTTATTTCCAAATTTTTTGCATATAACTATGACAGAAAATTACCCTTTAGGTTTTTTTTAATTGTGCAAGCTTTACTGAATTTAAATAGAAGTGTTTTACTGGCTTCCTAATAAAAATTTGAATATATTCTTTCTAATAGTTAAGGTAGCGTGAAATCATTTAGTCTTAGAAACTATTGTGAAATTTTTTCTTGAAAACTTCTGGATCTAGTGTTTTAGGGTTTTTTTTTTTTTTTTGCTTTCGTTTTTCTCTTCTTTTTTTCTTTCTCTTTCTGTTAATGGAGGCATATCTGTTTGGCAAATTTCTCAAATTCTTGTAAAGAAACTAAGATTTTTCATTTTCTATCTCAAGTATAATTTGGTAAATAAAAATTTCCTGAGGATTTATTATTTTATCTAGGTTTTCAAATTTATGTTCATAATATTTTTCAAATTAGTCTCATGATAGTTGAATAATATCTTATGTTTTAATGAAGTACTGAATTCATTGAAATGTAATATTTTTCTATCACTGTTTTTGTTTATTTGGTACATTTGTCCTTTCTCCCTTATTTCTTTTTATTATTTATTTATTTATTTATGTATTTTTGAGATGGAGTCTTGCTCTGTTGCCCAGGCTGGAGCGCAGTGGCGCAATCTCGACTTACTACAGGTCCTGGGTTCACGCCATTCTCCTGCCTCCGCCTCCCGTAGCTGGGACTACAGGCGCCTGCCAACACGCCCGGCCAATTTTTTTGTATTTTCAGTAGAAATGGGGTTTTGCCATGTTAGCCAGGATGATCTCAATCTCCTGATCTCGTGATCCACCTGCCTCAGCCTCTCAAAGTGCTGGGATTACATCTCCCTTATTTCTTAATTAAGTTAGCTGGTAGTTTTTCTATCTTGTTAAGTTTTCAAAAACATGCTCTAAAATATACTTGTTATTTTTACATATTAATTCATACTTTCATCTCCTTTTGTTATTTCCTTAACTCTACTTTCTCTTTTTTTTTTTTAAGTTAACTTTAGCTTTTTTGAATATCATGGTGAGATGCAGGGACAAAAGAACAAGATTCATCAAAAAGAGCTAAGGTTTTGGCCAGAAGTCTATCTAATTTTGATCTATCAAGTCAAATAGAAACATACGTATTAAAAGCTAAGGAAAGTATCTTCAAGTACTTGAAAAAAATTCTGTGCTTCCCCAGGGAAATAGGAGTAGTACCCTCTCTTCTGCTAGATATGGCCAAAAAAGAGTGGCAAAAAAGAGTCCAACATAGAGTTTTCCAAGCAAACCCATGACTTTCTCTCAACTCCATCCTTTCCTCATAAGTTAGGAGCATATTTGTAGTTTTACAATTAGAGGAGAGATAAGATAGGAGAAACCTCAAATTGGCCTGCTATTCCATCCTTCTGTATCCAGTCTCAGCTAACCTCCTTGCATTGAAACTTTGCAATGTTGTTAATGGATAGATTCTTTTCTAGTTTCCACAATTGATTTTGATAATGCCTGTATTACTCATTTCAATGAGAGCTGAGGGAAAAGCCACAGTGCCATCTTGTTTGGATACCCAACACGTATTTTTTCCATTTTGTAAGTCTCTGCCCTATAAATAATAATCCCTTTAGCAGAGGGACTGTGCTGTATGTATCCTTGTTTCCCATGTTTGATGCAGTGAATTGCTTATATTAAATGCTAAGAAATATTTTGAAAAACACAGAAAAAATGAAGGAAAGACAAGTTGGGGAAGGGGAAGAAAGAAAGAAAAGGTTTAATAAAAGTACAAAAAAAGGTAAAGGAAAGTTGTAACTCTAAATCAAGATTATGTATATTAAGGAAACTGCATTTGCAAAGAAACTTGAAGCTTTGGTAACCTGTGCCCATAACTGATTAGACAAGAGTGAATTTTCAGATGCTGAGGTGAAAGGAAAATATAATAGTTCATGCCATTGCTAAAAGCATGAAAAACAGAGTTATGCATAAGAAAGATTGGTAGTTTATGATTGTTATTTAATGCCTAGAGATAGGTCAAAGCCAGAGAATGAGTCAGAACTAGAAATGTACATTGATAGTTTCAAATGGGCGGTCCTACTTGGGATCTAAGGCAAGATTTTTAATTGGCCTCATGCAGCTGCATCGTATTTGTTTTCAAGTAAATTTATTTCCTCAGACCAAAATTAAGTTCTGATCTGAGAGGGAGGAGAAAAGTATATACTGATGAAAAAAAAATGGAATCGATACAATACAATTATTTAGAGATAGAACATTTAGGATATAGCTATACTGTCCTATATTTCTCTCTAGTATAAATGCTACATGTATTAGGGCCATTTAGATAATAATTGTAGGACCAAAGATAGAGCTTTTGTATTCTAGTGCAAGCTAAGCAGTTTCTTTTTCTTCTCTTGCACTTTAGAAGTTTGAATATCATGGTGAGATGTAGGCACAAGGGAACAAGATTCATCAAAAAGAACCAAGGTTTTGGCCAGAAGCTATGTAGCAGGTCCTGTAGCTGTGTCTTGTCCACAACAGGTAATAAAAGTCGAGTGGAGTAGATATTATCTTCACCCATGCCATGGAACAAGATACAGTCACTCTAATAGCCTTAACATGAGAATTACAAACCTAAAGCAGAGCACAGTCTAAAAAGTGGAGGCCAGGGAGAGTGTGGGGTCCTCAGTGAAGCTTAGCTTGTGTAGACTAGGAGAAAAGACAAGAAGCAGCCAGCTTTCTATATTAAATCCGTGAAAGGAAAACCTAAGCCTACCTAAAGATGGAGAACCCAAAAAACTAATCAGGGAGACAATATACTATGAAGTTCAGCAGAACTGTGATCTGATGCAACAGATTGTCAGCATTTCTCCTAAAAAGCATGGTGTCTTGACTAGGGCATCTGCAGATGGTGTCCAGAGTCCAGGAAGTCAAGTCATTCTAAGAGCTGCCAGAATGGGGACTTCTTGTGAACTCTGTCACTTATCAGCTGAATAGCCTTAAACAAATTATTCAACTTCTCTATGCTGTAGGGCTGGTGAAAGAGCCTATTTCATAGAGTTATGCAAAGATAAACTGAAATAATATACTCAAAGAACCTAGCATAATGCTTGACTTATTAAAAGTGCTTAATGAATAGAATACTATCATTATCATTACAATTATGGTTAAATTTTTGAACAAGTATGCCACTCCATGTCAGCACTGTTTTAAGTGCTGAGAATACTTCAGTAAATGAAATATACAAAAACACCAACATGGCAAAACTGCAATTATTTTTAATGGCAAAAATCACAATTACTTTTGCACCAGCCTAATACAAAATGTTTGCCCCCATGAAACTTACATTCTAGTGAGGGAAGAGAGAAAAAAAAAGAAAAACAATGAAAAGTGATAACAAGAATTACTGAGAAAATGAGAGCTGGATAGTTGTGCACAGTCTGGGTGTGGTCAGTGAGTAGAGGCACCCCTTCTTTCCCATGGATCTATATGGGTATTAACATCAAGAGATGAGAGATGATGTTAAAAGGGATAAAATTCATAATGATGATTATCCTAATGGCATTGAGGTAAGCAGTGCTGGTGAGAGTCAAGGTGTTGTGGGGTGGGGAAGAGAAGATATAGGACTTTCCAGCAATGCCCTGAGTGCAGGGGTCCTCTCTTCACTCCTCACAGTGCTACTGTGGCAGACGAGGAAAGTTCTTATTATTATAAGCGTTGGCACCAGTTACTCCTTGAAACATTTTTTAAAATTTTTGTTTCTAATTTCATTTTTGACCTTTTAAAAATTAGCCTATATTAATCAGAGTTATCCATAGAAACAGAGTTAATAGGAGAGGTGGGGTGAGGGAGAGAGAGAGAGAAAGGAAAGAGAGAGAGAGATTTTTATTGTAAGTAATTGGCTTATGCAATAATTATGGAAGCTGATAAGTCCCATGTTCTTTTGTCTGCAAGCTGAAGACCAAGGAAAGCTTGCGCTGTAGTTCCTGTCTCAGTCTGAAAGTCTGAGAGCCAGGAGACCTGATAGTGTAACTCTAGTGCAAGTGTGAAGGTGTGAGAACCAGGAGTGCTGATGGTATAAGTCTCATTTTGAAGGCAGGAAAGATTGATATCTCAGGTCAAAGACAATCTGACAGAGAGAGTACGTTCTCTCTTCCTGTGACTTTTTGTTCTGTTCAGGCCCTCAACAGATTGAGTGATGTCCACCCACATCAGGGAGGGCCGTCTGCTTCACTCAGTCCACCGATTCAAAGGCTCATCTCCTCTGGAAGCACCTTCATGTATACACCCAGAAATAATGTTGACCTAAATATCTGGATACGTGCTGACTCAGTCAAGTTGACACAAAATTAACCATCACACTCTTGGCCTACAGGCAAAATAATAGCAAAATGAAGAATCAAATGCAACACATAAATTTTGTTTTAGATACAGGAAAAAATGGGAATATAGTTTATACTGAAAAGTCTACCTGATTCCTTCTAGATAAAGCCTATAGTACTGTGAAATCTCTGAATGTGTTCTAAATTATGAAAAATTTTGACCATCAGGTAACTGGTGAGGTTATTGGGGCCACAAAACTGTGATCGGGGCAACACCATTGTATTGGCAGCAAATGAGAAGGAAGGAAGAAGAAGGGGGTGTCTCCGCCAACTGATATGGAGTGACCTGAAGGTCTATGCTTACTGTGGGCCTCCACCTAGCCACCCCATATCAGTCTTAGCTCCTTCAGAATGTCACTCAGACTTCCATCTGATTACCCTTTTTACAATGTCAGTCTTCTGTTGATATTCAATGTAATCTGAATTTCCTTGGATATCAATATTGGCTGCAAATCTTGTTTGGATTGGAAACCTCTAAGGTACCCCTCTTCCTGTTGGAACTGAGAGAAGGAAGTTTCAACAAAAATTAAGTCAGAGGTGAGCAGAAGGGGTGAGGGTCAGACATCTGCACATGCCAACCAGCATGGAGTAGACATGAATGGATCAAGGTTTGATGTACTGGGAGGAAGTCCATGTAGTCAGACAATTGCTCTATCCGGTGGCTCTGGGGACAGTTAGGAGACCCAGACACTCGGAGGACAGTAGCAATCCAGAAAATGAGCCGTCCCTTACTTAGGAAGCAGTTTTTTCATAAATAAGGAGTTTGGGGCAAAGGATATGCAGTGAACGTGGAAAAAAAATAGCACCAACAGCTGAGTTCAGGGGCCACTCATATGACCAAGAATGAGATGTGTTTCAGAATCATGAAAACTGACCAAAGCAAGTCTCCACGTCCTGAGTTTGAGGGATCCAAGTTACTGTGCAGGTAAAAAAGGCAAAAGTAGATGCCAAGGGATATGGTTTGGCTCTGTGTCCCCACCCAAATCCCATCTCGAATTGTAATCCCCATGTGTCGAGGGCAGGACCTGTAATACCCATGTGTACAGGGAGGGAGTTGACTGGATCATGGGGGCAGCTTCCCCCATGCTGTTCTTATGATACTGAGTGAGTTCTCGTGAGATCTGATGGTTTTGTAAGTGTTTGACAGTTCCTCCTTCACACTCTCTTTCTCCTGTCACCTTGTGGAGAAGACGCCTGCTTCTTCTTTGCCTTCTGCCATGATTGTAAGTTTCCTGAGGCCTCCCCAGCCATGGAGAAGTGTGAATTAATTAAACCTCTTTCCTTTATAAATTACCCAGTCTCGGATATTTCTTTAGAGCAGCATGAAAATGGACTAATACACCAAGTATACTTTAAGATGAGGATAGGATCACAAGGCAGGAGACCAGTTACAAAAAAAGAGCTTACTACAAAAGTACCCCCAGAGAGGAAGAGATAGTGTTTCTCACTTGACTTATGAACATTCATCAAAATCCTGCTGGCCATGGGCAGTCTGGGTTTGGGGCGGAGCTGAACCCAAATTTGGATATTGAGTGAAAGCAGTGGAGGGAGGGTTCATGGAACCAGAAAGCAAACAAATCATATATTATACTCACCAGAGCCTCCTAATCATAGATGCTAGTCAAGAGTCTTTGCACTCTAAAGCTAAAGGACACAATGTCATTAAAACAATAACAGCAATAATAACCATAATGATAACAAAAACAACAAATATAAAACATGATGTTCTCTACATGTACCAATCTTATTTAATCCTTAAAACAACTCTGTAATAATTTTAATCCTTAAAATTATTCTTGATGGGAAACCTCTGCTTTAAAAACTTACCTGAGGTAATAGCAGTACTGAAAGCCACATTAAGATACTTGCTTCAAATCTGCTTTGACCTCAATCTAAAATCTGTTTTCTTTCCATAAAGCTGCTGTGACTCTCTGATTGTACATGCTTATGCCTGTCCTACTTACCATCCCTGAAGTTCGTAGTTTCTATGTGTGCAGGAGTTCAAAGCACATGGCTTGCACAGAGTAGATCTCAAAAAGTCTATATCATTGAATTTGCATATTTGAGCAGGAAGAAGATTGGTGCGAAGATCAGAAGGCTTTGGCTAAGTTATTGGCATATTGCTAATTCAGAATGTGTCCTTGGACAAGTCTTTTTAAAAATATTCTGTACCTCTGTTCCATTTGTTATTAGGTGGTGAAAATGCCTTCCACTTCTTATCTCACTGGAATACTACTATAAGAATAAATGAAATAAAGTGATAAGTGAATCCAATGGAATGGCCGGATTCTCTAGCCAGAGACTGAGGGAAAAATGTCGATTTAAATCATTTTACTTTTCCTTTTTCTCCATAGGGAGATATTGTAGGGATAAGTATGTGAGCTGATATTTTAAGCATATTTAAAAATGGCTACAGTAATATAAGTAAAACAACTTAAGCATCTGGAAAGAAATGTGCTATGTACACCTGGGGGTGATAATAAGGCTTATAGTGATGAGGAAGAATTTTAATAACAATAAATCTGAGTGAATTTCACTCAACTTGCTTGCAAGAAATAGCAGCTCAAGGACATAAAGTTCTCCCAAAGGTTTGTATCCAGTTTTGTATCCAGTTTTGCAAATAGATTGCTCATAGCTTTCTTGATCCCATATTCTAGATGAAATGTAGATGTACCAACCCCATATCTTGCTTCTGACTCAAGAAAATGTTCATTCCAATTGTGAGAATCAAAAGAAGCTTAAACTAGTTCTTATGAAAGCATGTTTGCTTTTGGGAAAACTCTATCTTCTAGGTACATATATGTTCACTTTCTCTTTCTTAGCAGAATGTGAATAGTGTAGCTTTAATGCATTTTTAAAAAGTCACACTGGATTTTATCTCTTTTTTTCTTACAGTCATGCTCGATTGCATTCCACCTAAATAAGTGCAATCCAGGCAGATGCTATAAAACCACAGTCCTGCAGTGTAGTAGATTTTATTCATGAGCATACAAGTACTAAAGTCTTTGAGTATTTCATAATAGAGTTACTAAGCAAAACTAAGGCTGGTCAAGAGCAGGATTATGGAAGCCTGACATTATGGAAACCTCAGGAAAGGGCAATCAGTGCACTGACTCAAATCTGTGGGCAGTAGAACAGAAAGGATGAGGCTTCATCTTCTATCTTATCTGGAGTCTCCATAGGAATCACTTGCTAATGAGTCTTATTTGCTGATATTGAGGTTTGCTAGCCTTTCCCAGAAGACCTGGCTTTCCTCAATGGCTATTAGTAGAAATCAATATCATCACAAAGTTATCCATGAGTTGTGGGATGCATGGTTTATCAAAAAGAAAAGCAGCTCCTTCTTCTTGAGAAAGAGTTTCCTTATCTCTGAACAAGAGATACTGTGAGTAGCATTCTACCTCCTTGAATAGAGCTTTCGTCCGATGCACTAGCAAATGGGTAATAATGCATATGGACTTTTGTTGTTGTTGTTGTTTTTTGGTTTTTGGTTTTTGTGTATGTGTGTGTGTGTGTGTGTGTGTGTTTCTCGAGACGGAGCCTCGCTCTATTGCCCAGGCTGGAGTACGGTGGCACAATCATGGCTCACTGTAACTTCTGCCTCCTGGGTTCCAGCAATTCTCCTGCCTCAGTCCCCTGAGTAGCTGGGATTACTGGTGCGTGCCACCACGCCGGGCTAATTTTTGTATTTTTAGTACAGACGAGGTTTCACCATGTTGATCAGGCTGGTCTCGAACTCCTGACCTCATGATCCACCCTCCTCGGCCTCCCAAAGTCCTGGGATTAAAGGGTTGAGCCACCGTGCCCAGCTGCATGTGGAATTTTATGCTGACTTTTTGCTGGAGCCAGGCTGGGAAAGGGGATAGAGCTAAGGAGAATAATTTTTAAACTTTACCTGGGGAATTTGTAATTTAATATAGCCTTTGTTGCTCCATCTGAAATGTGCTACTCTTAGGAATGTGAATGCCCAAGTATCACCTGAAAACAACTCTTAAAAGTCTTCACCTTTCCCTGAGCTCATGTCTCTCCCTTTGTTTATCCAAATGTGCATGACCCGCAAAATATGGCACCATTGTTTCCTAACTCCTCTATTTTGATACTTGTTTCTGGAAAAGGCATGTGGTTTGCTCCAGTGATGACTAACAAGGACTTTCTTTAGTTCAAAGCACAGTGTTTTTTTTTTCTCTGGTCAGAGGGAAATGGAAATCTCACCAGTGGTCTCTAAACTCTTTTGAGGATATGCTGTATCAATAAAATATTTCAATCATATATCCCTAATTGTATTATTATCTTATTATAAATTATATATATTTACTACTGAACCTCAGAAAGTCTAATACAAATATAACATTCAAGAAGATGCAGTAAAAAATGAAAGACAAGTATTTAAACAAAATTTTGTCCAGTTTTAACTTATAAAATCCACAGTGTTCTCATGAATTTATTATCAATGATTTATTTTAGACTTGGAGAAATCTGATTAAATATGGTAGGTGTTACTAAGCCATTTTTGTCTTTAATTTTTAATATGAATGATGAAAAGCTCCTTTTAAGGGTAAAATGCTAATTCTTCTATTTTGATACTTTTGTGTTGCATTTGTGGTTTATGTTTTCTGTGTATCATTTGCAGGAATTTTACTAAACAAGTTGAGATGATTAATTCCTATGGAGTCTCCATAGGAATTATTTGCTAATGAGACTTATTTGCTGATATTGAGGTTTGCTAGCCTTTTCCAGAAGACCTGGCTTTCCTCAATGGCTATTAGTAGAAATCATAGTTTTTCTATGATTAGTAGAAATCATAGTTAAATCTAGATAATGCAATCAATAGATCAACTTATTCACCTCTGTATAAACTATGATAGCAACAACAGATAAAAACAAAGGGACTAGTTGCCACTTTTGATCCTGTCGTGCTCTCTCGTTAACACCTGGCCCTCTGTATTTTAGACATGACTGAAGGGTGTGGGTTTCAACTCATACACATTCTAGAGAGTAATTTTTTTCATATTTTTAGGTAAAATAGATGTATAAATAGAAGTTTTAATTCTATTAAGTTTTCTTTCCGTACTCCAAATGATCATCTTATGCACCTAGGCTTCCTATACCCTGCTTTAGAAGTCCTTATTTAACAGAGCACATAATTATCTCTTTCTACAAGACCTGTTTATGAAAAGTTGAGCTAATTCTGTTTTTGTCAGTAGGATCAATTAAAATTCCGTAAGGATGCTTATTAGCTAAAATGCCTCTGTGTCAATCCCTTACAAAACTGAAGATTCATTTTACCTGTTTAGCAAATACGTATTTTCTCAGGGCTGATCCCAATTCACTTTATTCTGTCCATGAAGCCTCGTGGGGTTCCTAGAATCAACTGTGACATTCTTCTCTCTTTTTTCTCTTGACATCACCCAGGTCAACCTGAATTCCCTATTTTGAACTCTGTGGGTAAAAGCAGATAAGAATAATGAATTTGGATGAGAGTGTATAGGACACTACGGTGAAGGAGAAGTTTCAGCAATCCCCTAAGGGAGTAAAAGACAGGATGAATCATTTTCTGCAACCTATGGCATAAAGACCTCTTCCCGCTACAGCCACAGTGCTTAAAGGAAACAGCTAAGCCATTTGATGCCTTTTATGCTTCTTCTTTAAAAAAAAAAAAAAAAAAAAACAACTTTGAATGAGCCTAGTCAGTAAAGAAAGGTCAAGTGAAACTGCTACGGCACATTTTGTTCCAGAGTCTTTTTCTCCCCCTCCATACTGAGCAAGATAAAGGACCCAGTTGTGACTGCCACACAGTGGTTCCTTAATTGAGTCTTCCATCTTCACAGAACCAGATGAGAGAGTCACTTAAAAGGAAATAAATTCAAAACCATGTGCGGTTTCAGAACAAATTGTCCAAGCCACCTAAAAGTGGAATTCTTTGAAATCCTGCTGCTGTTTCTGCCATATCAGGTCCTTTCTAATTTCAGCTGAAGAAGTCCTGTGTTTAAAGTGAAGATCCCTGTAATGAAGTGACATTTGACTGTTCACAGTGAATTATATAGTCTCTCACATGAGGGGACCATTCACGATTGCATTTTCTCAACTCTGTTCAAGTGAGAGGACACTGCATGAGGGGTCTGGCAGCCTTATATATATTTCTGGGAATCACAAGGTGGCACAGAGTTAAATTTAGTCCATCCCAGGATGTCAATCCAGGTCTGATCACTGAAGACAATTAGGGACAACTGTTACAATAATACCAGGTAATAAAGGAAATGTGGTAAGAATTGGGCCTACTATTGGGTTGGAAGTTAGGTGAACATCGGGCTTTACAGAGAAAGCCAAAGATCAAGGAGCCCTGGTGTTGTCAGAGTTTCTACTGTAATAAAGATGGTAATAGGATATTTAAGGACAAGAGGTAAAAATTTAGAGCAGGATGACCTATTACACAGTAATATCTTAAAATAAAGTCATGTTAAATATACACCAGGCAACAGGAAGTAACCAGGGTGATGAAGAATGAGAATCTAAACATAATGGCTTCCACTAAGTGCTTGGAATAACTTGCTTACACTAACGCATTATCATGTGATTCGAATTACCTGTGCAAGTAATGAAATGGAAAGTTAAGATCTGCATATACAATCACTATGTAAAGGTAGAATGGCTATTTGGAAGGCGTAAAAGATAACTGGTATGACTGTCATAAACCTTGTATTGCAGTCCTGGCTTTATCAGGAAATAATTGAGTGACTCCAGGTAAATTTGAGCCATGATTTATTCGTCACTAAAATGTGAAAGTTGATAAAGTTATTTCTCTCTTCATTATAATGGTAATATAGAAGTATGGTAAAGGACTCAAACTGTAAAAAAAAAAGAAGACTTAAAAGTGCATTTATATCCTTTCTCTCCTTGTCTCCATAAACTCTCAGTCCAGTTTTTCAGAGAAAAAAGTGTTATTAATACTTTATTTGAAGTCTAATAAAAAATGTATGTAAATACATATCTATAAGTGCCTTAAAGGCAAGTAAAATCTTATTAAACGTACTATTCATATATTGCTTATTTATTTATTTGTTTATTTATTGAGACAGAGTCTTGCTCTGTCACCCAGGCTGGAATGCAGTGGCGCCATCTTGGCTCACTGCGAACTCACCTTCTGGGATCAAGTAATTCTCCTGCCTCAGCCTCCTGAGTAGCTGGGATTACAGATGTGCGCCACCATGCCCAGCTAATTTTTGTATTTTTATGTAGAGATGAGGTTTCACCATGTTGGCTAGGCTGGACTCAAACTCTTGGCCTCAAGTGATCTGCCCACCTAGGCCACCCAAAGTGCTGGGATCACAGGCATGAGCCACTGTGCCCAAGCCATATTGTCTTATTTACATTAAAATATATATTATGGGCTGAATTGTGTTTTCCCTCAAAAAATTCTTATGTCAAAGTCCTAATACCCAGTATCCCAGGATGTGACTGTATTTAGAGATAGGGCCTTTAAAGAGGTAATCAAGATTAAATGATGTCATATGGTGAGCCCTATCCCGATATGACCACCTTTGCAAAGATTATGACAGTGAGAGAAACCTAACATGGCTGACTGCATCTTGCTTCTAGCCTCACAGGCTGGCTATCTTCACCAATTACTGAGTATAGGCCAAGCTAACCACAAGGGGAATTTAGTTTGTAGATTAACTTGAAAGCAAGGATGATAATAGTCCTTCCCTAAAACAAACCCCCTCCTTGCTCAGGAACCAAAAACTAATGAAAGGCCACAAGATTAGAATGAAAAGCCACAAGATTAGGATTATGGGAGGGGCCTGAGTTCTGCTAGAAGGTAAGCATAGTTTCTATAATCTCTTACTGCTCAGGAGTCATGTGGCCAGAGGTCACAAGATTTGTGACTTCCTCAATTGCTCCTATAGATACCATCACTACTGTAGAACCTAAAATTGGTCTTTTGAGATGTTTTGCAGATTTTTGCATTCTGATAACCAACTGACTGCACCTGGACCCATGACTCATGACTCAGCCAGTCCCGTGGTCCTACTCAGAAGCGGACTCCCTGCACAAGGACTGTTTTCCGCACCCCTATGCCTTTTTTTTTTTTTTTTTTGAGACTAAGTCTCACTCTGTGGCCAAGGCTAGAGTGCAGTGGCACAATCTAGGCTCACCTGCACCTCCCAGATTCAAGCTGTTCTCTTGCCTCAGCCTCCCAAGTAGCTGGGATTACAGGTGTGCACCACCACAACTGTCTAATTTTTATATTTTTAGTAGAGATGAGATTTCATCATGTTGGTCAAGCTGGTCTCAAACTCCTGGCCTCAAGTGATCTGCCCGCCTTGGCCTCCCAAAATGCTGGGATTACAGGCATGAGCCACCGCTCCCAGACCCACACCCCTATGATTTCATCTCCAATCAGTCAGCAGTACCCATTCCCTAGCTCCCTGCCCATAAAATTATTCACAAAATTTCTAACCTCTGAGTTCTCAGGAAGACTGTTTTAAGTGATAACTCCAATTTTCCCACATGGCCAGCCTTGTGTTAATTAAACTGCTTCTTTACTGTAATACCACAGTCTCAGTGAATCGGTTTTGTCTGTGCAGCAGACAGGAAGAATCTGTTGGGCTATTACATGACATCATTGTAAGAAGAGGAGATTAGAACACAGGCTGGCACAGACAGAAGACCACATGAGACACTAGAAGAGGGCAGCCATTAAAAAGCCAAAGAGAGTGGCCATTAGAAGAAAGTAACCCTGCCAACACTTTGATCTTAGATAACTAGTCTCCAGAGCTTGGAGAAAATAAATTTATCTTGTTTAGCTCCCACCCAGTCTGTGGTACTTTGTTATGGCAGTCCTATCAAAGTAATACAATATGTCATAGATATCTCTACAGATCAGCTCATATAGATCTACATTATATTATGACAGTTGTATAATACTCTAATTTACAGATACGATACCATTGGTTTTACACTAATCTATTAGTGGAAATTTAGATTGTAATTTGCCTCTCATAACCAGAAGTCAAATTCTCTCTGGAGGAAGAAAACGTCACCCAGAACCTCAGCATTTTTTTTAATAGATCATACAAATAAAAAGATAACAAGCATGGAAGGAAACAAGACTAAATGCCTGAAAACAAGGTAAAAATACAGACAATAGATTACTCTTCCTGCTTGTGAAGGGGTAATTCCCACAGGATAGTCTCTCTTGTCTTAAACCACTTGAAAGTTGGAAAACAAAAGGAAAAATTTTTCAGAGACTAGATAAAAGCAAAACAAGCCAGAGTTGAAAAACAATGAAAACAACAATAAGCCTTTTGATTGCCCCATTTTCTGACTGATAGCAATCTCTTGTCTGTGGTGAAGACAGAAAAACTCAGAGCTCAGCGGCCTCTTTGAATAGATAAAACAGGTACTGAATTTCAAGAGGTGAAAGGGGCTAGAACTGCAGTTCAGGGTGCCAGAGAGGAAAAAGCTAAGGAGAGAAAGAACTCCTGAAATCTGTAAAACAGGCCAATTGAGCCTTTCGTTGAATGTCAGTCTTTACCTTTGGAGGTGAAAACTCCATGATGCTGTCTAATAAAAACAACAGAGAAAGAAGATTACTGGACCCTACAAACTAAACAGCTTCCAAAGCTCATGCAAACTTGAGGATCTCCTGAATGATTTCCATTCATAGTGGAAAAAAAAACCTCTGCTGGATACATGAGGCATTCGGCAAGGACTTTAGAACACTGACACATAAGTCACTAGACTAAGCCAAATCTAGAGGCAAGGTTTCCTTAAAACTGCCCTAAAATAATTAAAACCAAGTCTTAAAGGATCAAGCTTATGTGTAAGTAATTTCATTGCTTACCAAATGAAGGTCAGTACTCTTTAGGAATACAAAATTCAGTAGTCAACGATGTAAAATTCAGCTGAGTTCTGTGGCTCATGCCTGTAATCCCTATGCTTTGGGAGGCTGAGGTGGGTAGATCACTTGAGCCCAGGAGTTCAAGACCAGCCCGGGCAACATGGCAAAACTCATCTCTGCAAAAAACTATAAAAGATTAGCCAGGTGTGTTTGCAAGCACCTGTAGTCCCAGCTACCCAGGAGGCTGAGGTGGGAGGATCACCTGAGCCCAGGAGGTCGAGGCTACAGTGGGCTATGATTGTACCACTGCCCTCCAGCCATAAAAAGAGTTAATAGACATGTGAAGTAACAGATAAATTTGATTCAGGATTAGGATAAAAATTGGTCAATAGAAGAGAACAGAAGTCAAACAGAAGACAAAATTAACACGTTATTGGGTCCTCCAAGAAGCAGATGCGACAATGGGATTAAAGGTAAAAAGGATTTCAACAGGGTTAAGGCTGGTGAAAGGAAATAGAGAGTGATCTGGGGAAAGCTGATAAGGCAACCAAACCAGAATTCAACTCTGACCCAAGTGATGAGAAAAGGAAGGGACGATTGGGTGGAAAAATCTTACACTCCATGCGGTGTAAGTAAGGTTTGACAAAATCATTGTTCTGTCCTTGAACCAAAGTCTCCCAACTAAGGAGTCCTTTGTCTCCCTGAAGTGGACCAGCCTTAGCAGTTCCATCATACTCAGCAATTGACAGAAAGAAGCCTATAGGAGATATGGCTTTGGTGCAAATACAGTGAGAGATTTCAAAGTGCAGCAGCTTGAGTCCTCAGTCTATTATCCTCTATGTAGGTTTCTGAGGCAGTCTCATGGCTGCAAGAGCAGACAAGGACTTTAAGTCAGTCATTATAAATATACTCAAGGGTTTAAAAGAAAACAAAAATAATTAGAGGAGATATGGAAGATGCAACAAGGCACAAATGGAACTCCTAGAGCATAAAATTCAATATAGGGAAAAAATTAATGTAATGAATGTGACTGAAGGAAATTAGACGCTACTGAAGAAAATATCAGTAAACTTGAAGGTATGGCAATAGCTATCCAATATGAAGCACAAAGGCAAAATAGATAAATAAGCAGAGTCTCAGTGAACACTAGGAGCACAAAATGCAGTCAAACACATGGGGAATTGGAGTCCCAGAAGTGAAGGGAACAGAAAAAAATTTGGAAGAAATAATGGCTAAGATTTTTTTAAGTTGTTAATATCTATACAGATTCAAAAATTCCAGTATATCCCAAGCAGGATAAACACAATCACTTCAAAAGAAACCATTTTCAAATTACTGAAACTAAGAGATAAGCAGAAAATGTTAAAATCAGCCAGAGAGAAAGCCTGTGCTACCCACCGTGGAATGACAGATGAGTTGACAGAAGCTATGCAAACCAGAAAACAATGATTTCTTTAAAGTGCTGAAATTAAATACTCTCAATACAGAACTCTATACCTAGTGAAAGTCTATTTTAAAAATGAAGGTGAAATGAAGACTTTGATAGACAATAATAGCTGAGGTTATTCCATGCCAGTTGGCCTACACTATAGACCTTCTATATATAGTGTAGAAACTTGAATTTATACTAGAGTGTCTCAAACTCAGGACTGTTGGCACAAATACCAGAGCATAGAGAGTGTAGAGAAACAAATAATTCTTTGTGGAGGAGGCTGTCATGTTCACTATAGGGTGCTATCATCATTTCCAGCCTCCACCCACTACATGCCAGTGGCAGTCGCTCCCCCACCCTAGCCTAGGTGCAGCTACTAAAAGTATCTACAGATATTCCCAAATCACCTGGGAGTCAAAATCTCACCCCTCATCATGCTAACCACTGATTTACCCATATTAATGAAAGCCAAAAGTGGTAATTTTGAGAGAGAATATGCGATATAATTTTTGCTTTCATTTAAAAATTTCACTAAAAGGTAATTAACTGTCCAAAATAAAAATGATGGTAATGTATTATACGATATTTAACGTATATAGATGTACAATGTTTGACAATAGTACAAAGGACAGTAGAAGTATATTCTTGTAAGATTTTTACATTTTATATGAAGAGGCGTGATAGTGTTTGAAGGTAAACCGTGATGTAATAAACAAACATTTTGTAAAACTTAGAGCAAACACTGACATATTACAAAAAATATAAATAACATTACATATATGTAATATGTAAATAACAAGCCAGAACTCCAAAAATAGACAATAGGAACAAGCCCACAGTGATTTCTATATTGTATTTATCAAACATGGATTTAAAAACAACTCATGCATATATTTAAGAAAATACTTTACATGAGAATGCTTTCACAAGTAAACAGGAGTATTCTATTTTTATTTTATTTTATTTTATTTTTTGAGACAGGGTCTCACTCTGCCACCCAGGCTGGAGTACGATGGTACAATGACAGTTCACTGCAATCTTGACCTCCCAGGCTCAATCGATTCTCCCACCTCAGCCTCCTGAGTAGCTGGGACCACAGGCATGTGCCACCACACCGAGCTAATTTTTGTATTTTGGGTAGAGATGGAGTTTTGCCATGTTGCCCAGGCTGGTCTCAAACTCCTGAGCTCAAAGGATCCACCTATCTCGGCTTCCCAAAGTGCCGGGATTATAGGCATGAACCACTGCGCCCGGCCTCGAACTGGAGTTTTTTAAAACTGACATGTAATAGCTGAAGTTTTAAAAATGCATATTGGAAAAAAAAGTAGAGTGAAACGTAGGCCAATATAAAATAACCAGACTGAAGCAAGAAGAAAAAATATATAGAAAATATAGAATGAGCTTAAACAACATAGACATCATGCCACAAATGCAAGTAATATTATGAATACCAAGATGAATTTGAAAATTTAGATACATTGGAAAAATCCCTACAAAATGAAAACTTAACAAATGCTACAAAATAACAAAGAACATCAAAAATATCTGAACTCTATGAAAAACACTGCAATCTCCCACATGGAAAACTTCAGGCCTAGACAGCTTCACTCCTGAATTCTTGGAAATGTTTGAAATAGTATATCTTTTAAAACTACTTAGAGGTGAATATAATAAAAATGTGTGGCCGGGCACAGTGGCTCACGCCTGTAATTGCAGCACTTTGGGAGGCCAAGATGGGCAGATCATTTGAAGTCAGGAGTTTGAAACCAGCCTGGCCAACATGGTGAAACCCTGTATCTACCAAAAAAAAAAAAAAAAAAAAAAAAATTAGGCATGGTGGTGGATGCCTTTAATCCTAGCTGCTTGGGAGGGAGGCTGAGGGAGGAGAATTTCTTGAACCCAGGAGGTGGAGGTTGCATTGAGCTGAGATTGTGCCACAGCACTCCAGCCTGGGTGACAAAGTGAGACTCCATCTCAAAAAAAAAAAAAAAAAAAGTTCCACAGCCTAAATATAAACATGACATAAAAATTATGAAGCAGAAAGGAAAAGACATTTAGTTATCAGAAGTCCATAAGTAGCCTCCAATGCATATAGGAAGAGAATATATGGTAACAATGACATTTCAAAATATGGGAAAACAGGATAAAATTGTTTAAAAATAGCGCTGGAACAGTAGTTTAGCAATAAGATAAAATAAAGCTAGATATTTAAGTTATTCATTATATAAAAGTTAGTTTCATAAACATGGGTTATGTGCTTGACAATGTTCAAGGAAGTAGGATATTCATAATCAGGACATGCAACCTAAGCATCATACAGGGTGAAATTAATAAACCTAATGACATAATGAGTTACCATAAAACCATAAATCATGAAGCAGATTAAAAAGAAAACAACTTTACACTGAAATAATCCAGGTATACTTCAGGTGTTACTTTTGCATTCTCAGGTAGGATATGGATATGTCTCTGTATTTGCTTTTAAGTAGGAGATTTTATGATTTATGTATTTTTAGGAAAACCTTTATAAGTAGTAAAATATTTTGAAATTTTGCTCAAAATTTAGCTGCCCTATAAATGAATTTTTGTATTTTTCTTTGTTTGTTTGTTTGTTTGTTTGTTTGTTTTTGAGATGGAATCTCGCTCTGCCACCCAAGCTGGAGTGCAGTGGCATGATCTCAGCTCACTACAACCTCAGCCTCCTGGATTCAAGCAATTCTTCTGCCTCAGCCTCCCTAGTAGCTGGGATTACAGGCACACGCCACCACACCCAGCTAATTTATGTATTTTTAGTAGAGATGAGGTTTCCCTGTGTTGTCCAGGCTGGTCTCCAAGTGCTGACCTCAAGCGATCCACCTGCCTCAGCCTCCGAAAGTGCTGGGATTACAAGCATAAGCCACTGCGCTTGGTCCCCTATAAATGAGTTTTAAAAGTTTCCAAGTATATATCCTAATTTCTCCATTAGTAATCTGATCTCAAGGAAATTTATGCTTATTTGAAGTCATTTTGAGTTCAGGTACATACACATAGGTATGTGAATGGTTTTGTGGTCATAATGATATGCAACCTCCACTCAATGAAAGCTCAACCCTTCACAGTGCTAACGAGAGAAAGTGAGACAAGGTATGCGAGATGCTTTTCAACGCACTCAGTAGAAAAATATATAACAAAACATTTTAGTAAAGCTAACCTGCCCTTCCTATTGAATCACAGAATGAACAAACATAAATCAAGGCTGACAAGGTTGAGTCTCTTTCCTCAGAGCTTTGAAAATAATATATATCATCCTATAACAATATAACATCCATTCTCCCGTATATTCTCTCTCATCTTGTTGGCAAAAGGTCCCTTTATTAAAAAACAAATCTTCATTATAACAGTTGAAAGTAATTCTCATGCCAGGAAAAGACTATCAGATTCATATTAAAGGGAAGATTGTTTTATACAAGGACTTGCCAGAAAAAGACTTAGAAATGAATTATGTTGAAGCTCCCTGTGATCCTTTAATGAAAATTCTAGTATGTAGCCAGATGTTTTATTGGGGAAGGGAATCAAGAGCAACATAGATTGTCCTGCCACTCAACTGAATACTGAAGCTGAAATTAGAGTGATTCACAAATGCACATAATTGCCTGGAATATTTATCTTAAAAAAAAAAAAAGAGGAGAAAACTCCCCCTCCTTTGCATTTTCTTTTTTCTACTATAACATAGAAACCAGACTTTTTCTTGTGAGAATTTGGGATACCTTGTTCCTGTGGCAGGAACAACTAATGCTAGCAGTACTACTGTATCTGTTTTCCTCTTGTTCCATACTAACTTTTTTTTTTTTTTTTTTTTGAGACAGTCTTGCTCTGACTCCCAGACTGCAGTGGCGCGATCACAGCTCACTGCAAGCTCCACCTCCCGAGTTCACACCATTCTCCTGCCTCAGCCTCCCGAGTAGCTGGGACTACAGGCACCCGCCACCATGCCTGGTTAATTTTTTGTATTTTTAGTAGAGACAGGGCCAAGATGATCTCCATCTCCTGACCTCGTGATCTGCCCGTCTCTTATTTACGATGGCAGTGTGTCAGCTTACAAACAAAGAAAAAATCAACAAGTATACAAACAAAAAGCTAGCCTCCCTTGAAACAAGAAGTGCTCAAGTGACAAGATCATGACCTGTGAGATGTACATGGAAGTCATTCAGAGGTACTGGTACTGAAGCTGTTTACAGGAGACTAACTCAGTTGGCATGAACTTCTTTTGCACTCTCTCTCCCTCTCTCTTTACCTGCCTTCCTTCTTTCCTTCCTTCTTTCCCTTCCTTCTTTGCTTCTTTTCTTTCCTGCCTCCCTCCCTCCCTCCCTTCCTTCCTGCCTCTGTCCCACCTCCCTCCCTCTCCATTTGTCTAGTAAGGATGAATAGGATTCTAAAAGTGGATTAGCAATCTCCTGATGATGTAGCAACAAGTAAAACCTAAGGATAGCAGACTAAGTGAAGGCAGATGGTTCTGGCAATGCTGAATTTCTTCTATAGACTGAAAAAATTACCTACCTCTAGACTGTTTGTACATTTAGAAAAAGGTTTAAAGAATAATGTTATAAAGAGAATAATGTATCACTTTTAGTCAAATGCAGTTGTTAACTCTGTCATATGACTTAAATATTTATCCCATTTTATCCTCAGACGATTACTCTTACCCTTGTGTGGTATTGCAATGTCGTATTCATTTACCAATGTATGGAAGACTGACTTGGATTGGACTTCCCTAAGGTTTTAAGCTTCAGTGTATTGCAGAGGTAGAATTCCAGCCGACTGATCTCATTACATTGACCATGAAAGTTATTCTGTCATGTTGTCTCTGATGTCTTGTCCAGCATTATGAGAGGCAGAGTTTGGAACTGATCAAGTGCTGTGACTTGAGGGACTTCTAATAGCTCTCCCTCTTCCTATAATGGTATCTGCATTGAACAATTAGACATAAAGATCTCAGCCTAATAGGGTAGTGTTCTTTAGGTACCCTTTCAATACACTATTTATCCTTATGTATTTATATTTTTAATCATCCTGAACTAACAATGTCGGGAGCATTCAAAATCTCATGGATCAAAACTCTTCTGGAATAGAAGCCAGCATGCTAACCCCGTAGGTACTGATTTGTTCAGTTGAGCAACTACTAAACAAGTATTTGTAATGTACATGGTTCTCTTTTCCATAAGCCATTTGTAATAGAAGCCATAGACATGCAAAAATTAATTTCAACACAAAGTAGTGAGCTCCAGAGTGGAAGCAGGCACGGGTGCTGTGGGAGCCGAAGATTGGACTCCTAGTCTGACAGGGCTTTTCTAGGAAAGGCCTCTGTGAAAGAGATGACTCTTATTATTGGTGACGTACTTTGCTGTGGGATTTATGTTTTCCAAACTCCATTCCCTCATTTCCTTTCTTAAAAGTTATTTTTGTCTTGATCTGGCCCGCATAGAGATGTCCCTTCAGCCAAAGGAAACTAACTTTTCTGGAAACAAAAATTACTTGCTTTATAACCTCAAAGTGTTTTAATGAAGTCTCACTGATCCAAAATCTGAAAAAAACATAACTAATTTAACTTTTTAAAAAATTTTTACATTTGCTTAAACGCTAGAAGAATAAATCAATTCTTTCACTATTTGGGACTTTTTTGGAAGAATTGCCTTAGACCTGGTGCAGTAAAAGCTTCACTGCCAGTGCCAATGACAAAGGTCCAATTTGCCCCCAAAGGAAGATGTGGTCTTGGATGTCTCAGGCAGTGTGGTACAGCAATGAGAACATACCAAGGCTGGCACATATAATTGGGAGAAGCACTCCACACCTGAGCCAATGAAGGAAGAAGCAGAGAAAAGAATCTGCCTATTTTGAGACGCATGAGACAATAGAATATTTTGTTTCCTCATCTCTGCAACAACCCCGTGGATAGGAACCAGTTGATAAGGAAACCTGATTAAAAGAGAAGGATGTAGGAGATTTAAAATGTTGCAATTTTATCGCATATTAATTATAATAAATATATTTATTATTCATAGAAGAAAATGTATCACATGGTTACATGTGCTTGGAACTGTTCTGTATGTTTGGTTATTAAATAGGAAATACTATATTAGATTATTTGAAATAGTATGCATTGGTTAATAAGTTAAATGAAAATACAGGTGAGTTACAGTGAGGGGCCTGCTTGCTCTTTTATTTATAACAACCATAAAAGTGAAATAAAAAAAAGATGGCTCAATTCCTATCCAAATCTGTAGGAAAAAAATTACAGTAAATATCATGAGGAGTTTGTGACAGAGGTACACAGTACTTTGGGCGACTAGGGAAGGCAGAGGATGATTGGAGAAGAATCAGAGAGATAATTTAAATGAAGTCTTACAGGATGTGTGGAATGTTCCTGAAGATAAGGCAATAGACATTGCAGACAGAGAATAACATGTTTATAAAGCTAGTTTATTAGTCAGAGTTCTCCAGAGAGTTAGATAGGTAGGTAGGTAGGTAGAAGACAGATAGATGAATGAATGGATGGATGATGGATGGATGGATAGTGATAGATGGATGCATAGATGCATGGATGGATGCATGGATGGATGGATAGATAGATACATAGATATATAGACAATGATAGATGAACAGATGGATGGATAGATACATGGATGGATAGATAGCGATGGATGGATGGATGGATGGATGGATGGATGGATGCATACATGGATGGATATGTAGTGATGGATGGATAGATGGATGGATGGATGGATGGATGGGTGGATGCATGGATAGATAGTGATGGATTGGTAGATGGATAGATCGATGGATGCATGGATAGATGGATAGATAGATAGATAGATAGATAGATAGATAGATATAGATGGCACAGGGATGGATGGATGGATGGATGGAGGGTTGAATGGATGGATGCATGGATGGATAGATAGATAGCAATAGATGGATAGATGGATGGATGGATGGACACATAAGTGGATGGATGGAGAGATGAAGAGAGATGTTTAGATAGATAAAAGGAGATTTATTAGGGGAATTGATTCTAGAGGCTGAGAAGTTCCACGACAGGCTATCTGCAAGCTGAACATCCTGAAATACTGGTAGCATGGCTCAGTTCAGGTCCAAAAGCCTTAGAACCAGAAAAGCTGATGGTGTAATTCTCAGTCCCAGGCCTTAGAACATAGGCGTGCTACTGGTGTAAGTCCTGGAATCCCAAGGCTGGAGATGTGTAATTTGATGTCTAAGCACAAGATGAGGAGTAAGGACTCCAGGACAGAGAGACACCAATTTGCCTTTTGTCTGTGTTTGTTCTATCTATGGCCTCCAGCTGATTAGATGGGGCCTGCCCCCATTGAGAGCAGATCTTCCCTAGTTCATCCACTCAGATTCACACGCCAATCTCCTCTGGAAACACATGCACAGACACACCCAAAACTAATGCTTTAACAGTTCTCTAGGTATTCCTTAATTCAGTCAAATTGACATCTAAAATTGGCTGGGCATGGTGGCTCACATCTGTAATCCCAGCACTTTGGGAGGCTGAAGCGGGTGGATCGCCTGAGGTCAGGAGTTTGAGACCAGCCTGGCCAATATGGTGAAACCCCATCTCTACTAAAAATACAAAAATTAGCTGGATGTGGTGACTGACATCTGTAATCCCAGCTACACGTGAGGCTGAGGCAAGAGAATTGCTTGAACCTGGGAGGTGGACGTTGCAGTGAGCTGAGATGGCATCACTGCACTCCAGCCTGGGTGACAAGAGTGAAACTCCATCTCAAAATAAAATAAAATAAAAATAAAATAAAATAAAATAAAATAAACCATGACAACTAACAAGTAGCAGTTTTTTAATAGGCAGAAGTGGGAGTGTTTTTCTTGTTTGTTTTGTTCCCCCCCTTTTAAAGCAGGGGAGCAGTTTAACCCATTTATGTTTTACAAAGAAAACAATAGAGGTATTATAGAGAATAGACTGGGCTGGAAGGAGATTGCTACAAGATGGCTAGTTTTACTCTTTCTTTAAAAAAAAATGTTATTTTTTCTTTCCACCCTCCCTTTCTTTCTCCTTTTTCAACTACTGTTTGTTGAGGACATACTATATTCTGGGAGCTGTGCTTTATTTTCTTTAAATCTCAGTGCAGCCCTTTGAAGTAGATACTATTGTTTCCTCCGTTTTAGTCTCAGGAACATTGAAAATTAAGCTGAGGTTTTAGTCTCAGGAACATCGAAAATTAAGTTGAGGGACAACACCACTAATACTCCCATAGCCAGCAAATGGCTCAGATATTTTAAATCCAAAGCAATGAACTTCTTGGCCACTACTGTTTATGACTGTCCTGACCTATACTTAATTGCTTATTCTTTCTGCATTTATGTGTTCTCCAAATTCAATTCACTACATATACAAAATTTCTGTAGTATTAATTAAAATATGATCAATAGATAACAGTGAAGGTTGTTACATATACACATAATAGTATTTTCAACATCATAATTATTTCAATTATTTTTAGAATTATCTGAGAGTTTAACCACTTTCCACTAAAATTAGTAGCAAATTGTTTTAATTACACCAACTGACTTCATTAGAAAATCACTCATTTGAGACCAGGTGCAGTGGCTCATTCCTATAATCCCAGCACTTTGGGAGGCTGAGGCAGGAGGATGCTGGAGGCCAGGAGTTCAAGACCAACCTGGGCAACACAGAGAGACTCCATCTTTACAAAAAAATAAAAAATAAAAAATTAGCTGGGCAAGGGGTGCATGCCTGTAGTCCTAGCTATTTGGGAGGCTGAGGTGAGAGTATCACTCGAGCTCAGGAGTTTGAGGTTACAGTGAGCTATGATCATGTCACTATACTCCACCTTGCGTGACAGAGTGAGATCCTGTCTAATGAAAAAAAAAAAAAAAAAGAAAGAAAGAAAGAAAAGAAAAAGAAAAAGATTTTTTGGAAAAAATGAGGATTAGGTAAAATAACTTAAAATATGAAAATAACCTACCAGCTGTTCACTATTCAGACATATTATAGACCTATACTGATTTTAAAAATCAAGTTATTTATCCCTGCTTTAGGACATACTTAGGTAATGAGTGTGGTATCATTATGAAGGGGATTAATGCTATTATAAGATCAGCAAGTGCTCTCTCTCTCTCTCTCTCTTTCTCTCTCTCTCTTCTGTCTGCCATGTGAGGACACAAGGAGAATATGGCCACCTGCAAATCAGGAAGAGAACCCTCACCAGATACCAGATCTCCTCTAGCCTTTATCTTGGATTTATTAACTCCCAGAACTATGAGAAAAAATGTTTCTTATTTAAGCCTATGGTATTATGTTATAGCAGCCTAAACTAAGACACCTTACGCCCCTCTATCGCCTGGCACTAATCCTTTTACTGTTTCCATGAATTTGCCTTTTCTGCAATGTCATATCATTGAAATCATATAGTATATAGCCCTTTGGGATTGGCTTTTTTCACATAGTAATATGCATTTAAGATATCTCTATGTCTTTTCATGGCTTGATAACTCATTTCTTTTTGGCACTGAATAATATTCCACTGTCTGGATGTACCACAGTTTATTTGTTCATTCACCTAGGGAAGAACATGTTAGTTTCTTCCAAGCTTGGGCAATTATAAATAATACTGCTATAAATATTCCTGTGCAGATTTTTTGTGTAGACATAAGTTTTCTACTCATTTGAGTGAATAGCAAAAAGTGCAATTACGGGATCATAAGAGTATATTTACTTATGTGAGAAAGTACCAAACTATCTTCCAAACTGACTGCAACATTTTGCACTTCCACCAGCAATGAATGAGAGTTCTTGTGGCTCCACATCCTTGCCAGCATTTTGTGTCATCAATGTTTTTGATTTTAGCCATTCTAATAGGTGTGAGGTTTTTAGTTGGAATTTTCTAGTGACATGATGTTGAACATCTTTTCATTGCTTCTTTTCCATCTATATATCTTCTTTGGTGAGGTGTCTATTCAGGTCTTTTGCACATTTTTTTTAATTTTTAAATTTTAGATTCGGGGTACATGTGCAGGTTTGTTACATAGGTATATTGCATGATGCTGAGCTTCTGTTGATCCTCTCACCCAAATTGTGAACATACCCAACAGGTCATTTTTTAAGCCTTCCCCACTCCCCCATCCTTGCTCTTGGAGTCTCCAGTGTCTATCGTTCCCATCTTTACATTCATGTGAATCCAATGCTTTGCTCCCACTTGTACATGAGAACATGCAGTATTTTATTTTCTGTTTCTGTGTTAATTCACTTAGAATAATGGCCTCCAGCTGCCTCCATGTTGCTGCAAAGAACATGATTTCATTCTTTCATATGGCTGCATAGTATTCGACAGTGTATATGTACCACATTTTCTTTATCCATTCTACACTGATGAGCACCTAGGTTGATTCCATGCCTTTCCCATCATGAATAGCTTTTGCAGATTCTTAAATTGAGTTCTTGTTTTCTTCTTGTTGAGTTTTAATAGGTTTTTGGGTATTTTGAAAAACAGTCTTTTATCAGATATATCTTTTATGAATATTTTCTTCTAGTCTTCGGCTTCTCTTCTCATCTTTTAGCAGTATCTTTCATAGAACAGAAGGTTTTATTTTCAATAAAGTCTAGCTTTTGAATCCTTTTTTTAAAATGAATTATGCCTTTGGCATTGTATCTAAAAAGTCATCACCATACCCAAGTCAATTAGGTTTGTCTTTTGTTATCTTCCATAAGTTTATAGTTTGTGTTTCACATTTAGACCTATGATGCCATTTGAGTTATTTGTGAAGAGTGTAAGGTCTGTGTCTCGATTCTATTTTTATTTTTTGCATGTAGATGTCTAGTTGTTCTAGCACCATTTGCCGAAGTGACTATCTTTTTTCCATTGTATTTCCCTTGTTCCTTTCTCAAAGATCACTTGACTCTATTTATGTGGGTCTATGTTGGGATCTCTATTCTGTTCTATTGATCTTTTTGTTTATTCTTTTGCCAATAGCATGCTGCTTGATTACTATGTTTTTATAATAATTCTTAAAGTTGAATAGTGTCAGTCTTCTAATTTGGTTCTTCTCCTTCAATATTGTGTTGGCTATTCTGGGTCCTTTGCCTCTCTATACAAACTTCATACTCAGTATGTAAAAACTACAAAATAATTTGCTGGGACTTTAATTGGGACTGTGTTGACTCTCTAGACCAAATTGGGAAGAACTGACGTCTTAGCAATATTGAGTCTTCCTGTCAATGAACATGAAATATCTATTTAGTTCTTCTTCAGTTTCTTTCACCACAGCTTCATAGTTTCACTCATGGAGATCTTGTACATACTTTGTTAGATTTATACCCTTTGAGTGTTTGTCTCTTATGAAATTCATGTTGCAACTTAATCTCCAATGTTGCAGTATTGAAAGGTAGGGGCTTTAAGAGGTGACTGAGTGATGATGGCTCTTCCCTGATAAATGGATTAGTGAGTTAATGGAATCATAGGTTGTCATGGGAGAGGGACTAGTGGCTGCATAAGAAGAAGAGAGACCTCAGCTAGCACACTCATTCCCCTCACTGTGGGATGCCCACCTCAGTATTCTGCAGAAAGTCCCCACCAGCAAGAAGGTCCTCACCAGATGTGCCCTCTTGACAATGGATTTCCCAGTCTCCGGAACTGTGAAAATTAAATTTCATTTTATAAATTTCCCAGTTTCAGGTATTCTGTTAAAGCAACAAAAAATGGAATAAAACAGCGCCAAAATATTTCATTTTGGGGTGTGCTTATATAAATAATACCATGTTTTAATTTCAAATTTCTTTTGTTCATTACTGGTATAGGGAAACGCAACTGACTTTTGTATATTAACCTTGTATTCTGTACTCTTTCTATAATTGCTTATTAATTGTAGGAGTTTCTTGTGTGTTCTTTTGGATTTTCTACATAGACAATCATGTCATCTGTAAACAAAGACAGTTTTATTTCTTCTTTGCATTTTTGTGGTGACTTAATTGTGATCAAAGTGGGAAAACAGGTGTTGAGGACTGTATCTAACAGCCAAATCTGCCTCTTAATTTGGGCAAATTATTTTTACTTTGGGGCATCCATTCTTGATCTGTGAAATGAAAAGATTAGACCACATAGACTCTAAGCCACTTTCAGTTTTAATATGCTGTATTCTATTTGTGATTCCACTGTCTTGATTTTCAGTTGTATTTCTTGAAAGTGACTTGTCCTTTGACACAGCCTGGGGAACTCCTCCTCTATTTCTGGAGTGAGCTCCTACAGGCTTTGTGTTCTCTGAACTGTCTTGACAAGCACTTCTCCTCAGAGGGGACTGGCACACTAAGTCACCAGCTGCTATCAGAGTGATAACAGCTTGTTCTGAAGCTTGTGATTTCCAAGGCTTGTGGATTATGAAGCATCCGGTTTGAGAATACAAGGACTGGAAAGGGAGGCATTCATATGGAAATGTTCTAAACTATATTTGATTTCCTGAAATTTTGAGTGCAGACGTGTACATGAAAAATTGACAAAAAAAAAAAAAAAAAAAAGGTGGTGGGGGGAATGGAGTGTGGTGACCAAGCTCTGGTTTACCCTGCTATTTGAAGATGAGCAATCCACTTAACCTATATTTCCCTGTATATAAAATGGAAACTTGTAGTAGCAGGTCATCTCATTATTTTCTAAGTAGTGAAAGGACATACTAGATAAAACATGGCTGCCCTGGGAGCAGAGATTTTCAATGTGATATATAATGGTCTTTCAAATGTGTTTCATTCCAGCCTAGTCTTTGAGATATCCTGGATGTGAGTTTCAGAAGGGAAACGATGTCTGTGCTACTGTGTTCAGTTCCCTCTGTCCCTAGCCAGTTCCTGTATGTGTAGCCCTGGTGGTCAAATTAGCCAAATGTGAAGAGGATGCTGGAGTTTTAAACACGTAAATATGCAATGCACATACACACATACACATACACACACACACAAACACATACATGTACTTACTCTTTAATATCAAAAAATATTAGAATTACCAAATTATTCTTAGATGTCTTTTTGAAAGTAACAAACATGGTTGGGTAGGTTTATTGATCTGGTAGTATGTATCAGGTTATTGGAAACTGGAGATTTAGTAGTAATGAAATCATCGTCACTGCTGTTATGCAGCTTACATTCTAGTTGGGGGAGACAGACAATAAGTAAATAAATATAATGTAAATAATTAGTTGTATTATTGCATATAACACAAGAAAAGTAGGTTAAAAATCAGGGAAAAATTGATTTTCTTTGTTTCTAAGAAATTCACTTCTTCCATTTGGAGATGCTTTCACCCTTTGTGTTGACAGCCTCTTTGCAAAAATAAAATTATTATTTTTTAATTGTTAGTTCCTCAAATATAGTAAGAAAAGAGAAAAAAGAAAAAATTCAGTTAGCAACTTTAGCTTTCATAAAAATGCTTAAAGAAGAATAAAAAAGTAGAGAATGAGGGAGCAATATTTTAGACACCCTGATCATAGAAGTCTTCCTGGTCAAGGGACATTTGAGCAGAGACATCACTGAAGGGAGGAAGTGATCTATATGGATATAGATAGCTGAAGGGAAACCATAGGAAAATAGAACAGAAAGTGAAAAAACAGACATATTCAAGAAACTACAAAAATTCCTATGTAACTAGAACAAAGAGAGTGAGATTGTGTGGCAGATAATGAAGTTAAAATATAGTGAAGAGCCAGATCTTAGAGGGCGATGTCGACTGTGGTAAGAGGGTTAGATGTTATGCTGAGTTAAATGAGAGTCATCAGAAGCCATAACGTATTATCCATTATTGTGCAAGGAAATAATAGATATTCTAATTAGAAGTAAACAATGTTTCTTATTTTCAAACACTCTCCTGTTACCTAATCCACAACATTACTCCTGAGTCATCAAATGCCAAAGAAATCAGCCCTCTGAGATATCCCATCCAAATCTTGTCAGTTAAAAAATATATATTTTTGTCTAAATATTTTTTCCCCATCTGGAAAGAGAATCTGTGGTCCTGCATTTTTTGCCATTATCTTGTAATTGTATTCACAGGACAAGGTTTCTTCCAAATGAAAGCCATTTTTATATTTTGCCTCTGATTTATCTCTGAAATAATTCATCCTGTCTTAATCTGATGCAGAATTGAATCTTTCTGGTAATTTTTCTCAGGTCCATCTTTAGAGGCTTAACCCTCTATAAATTTTAGCCATCTATAAATCTGATGACCAGTACTAAGTACATTATTTATTTATCTTCATCTCTGTTCATTGCTATGATTCACATTAGTTCAGGCAGTTAATTTCCTACATTCGGAATAGTTTCACGTGTTCTCCTTAAGTAACCTATTTTCCTTAAGTTAAATTTTCTTCAACTCGAGGGCACAGGGGAAACTAGGTGAATTGTCACAGGGTGCATCTGCTCTAACTCAGCTGTGTGCTACACATGAGCCAGAGTCCAGCAGAATATGAGGCAATTCCTGAGAAAGCCCTACAATTTCCCAGCATAGGCAACCCTTTGTATTCTTTTTTTCCTCTTTTTATTCTTTTCCTTTTTCCTTTTTTTATTCTAATTGTTTCCTTCACCTTTTTTTCCCCTTTTCTTTTCTTTTATTTGCTTCTCACAGTGGAACAGTTAGTAATGTTCAGTAATTCCCACAACGATTTGTTAGCCTTATTATTGACTAGAACCAAGTTTTACATACATGGGAAAAGATTGAGTTAATTAGAGAACACAGTTTCCCTGGTCCTGAGAAGGAATTATAATAGCTGACATTTCCTTTTTAGACATTCTTCTTTTGGCCCAAATATTTGAGGTAACACAATGGTCCTATTGTCAGACCAAAAAGAATAATAGATTTTTACCCGATATCAAGCTTTACTAATTCCCAGAGTACAGGTAATCAAGAGATACAGGCAAAGCAAAGACATATCTGTGACTCTCACAACAGCTCCCTGGTCTTCCCATGCTGCATTTGGATGCACCTTATTTTTAGCAAGATCCAAGAGATTCCTGGTCCAGATAAACACATGAGGCCCCTAGTGATGTGAGTGGAACACCACTCACACAAAGGTAGCTGTTTCAGACATGGAAGCCTTCCACTTTGGTCTTAGAAAATTATAGAATTGATGTTTTCTAGAGTGTCATTCCCCATACATTTATAGATTCCAGGCTTATTTACCATAAACAATCCTGGTAGACCAGGTATATCCTGTTGAAGACATCCCATGGATAAAGATATTTCTTAAGTAGATACTATCAACAAGTCAAATTAGCATGTTGATAACATTTGACCAAGTTATTTCTCTCTGTTTCTTGTTTTCTCTGTCCCCAGGAGTCTCCAGGATAGGAAGGGTGGATTTTAGACTAACCGATAACTTTTTTTTTCTTTCCAGAAAAATTCAAACCCCTATTGCCGGCTTTGAAAATGGAAGAAGAATGCCCTGATTCAAGGAATGTAGCGGCCTCTAGCAGTTGGCAAGGTAAGGAAATATCTTCTCCCTTAGAGCCTCCAAAAAAAACTTATGTCTGCTGCATCTTGATAGCCCACTGAGACCCATTTCAGATTTCTGGACTATAGAAATTTGACAGTAAACTGCTGCTGTTTTACACCACTAAGTTTGTGGTAATTTTTAGAGCAGCAATAGGAAACTAATTCAAGCGTGTTCAACTGGCATTCATTCAGAGGTCACGCAGGAGACTAAAACCAAGTCATATGAAGAAGAGTAGGAAAAACTGAAGGAAAACATATTTGGGGTATGAAGAGAAACAATATTTCTAAAGCCTTCATGTAGAAAGGAGAGATATTACAAGGTTCTGCTGAATTATATGGTACAGATAATAATAAAGTGTATAATATTCTGAAATGGTCAATGTAAGTGTAAAAGAAATTAAATGTAGTGATACCACTGTTGGTTTCACTGGTATAGTTACACCCAAGAGGGATCTTCATGACCCTTACTTCCTTTTTGTTACTTACAATCATAAGGAAAATTCAAGATTGGCCAATAATTAGAATATCTCCTTTTGGCTGCTTTATTCTACTATCTTACCCATGGAGTTTTGAAAATAGCCTTACTAGCACTTTATCTGAGATGTTGGTTGCTAGGATCAGTTCCCTCTAAGCAAGTCAGTTCTACGTGTTGTATACTGTACATTAATTTTTTCATGTATCAAGACCTATGTTAGCTGTTTTGGAGAATAGATGAGTTCACAGACGAGTTGAGGGGAAATTTGTGGCATGAAGACCTTGCAGTCTCACCATAGCTCACATATGCTCTGCTTCTGTCTTAATTTGTGCTGTATTCACTCCAACTTACCATATGTCTAACTCCCTGGGAGGAGTGGAAAAAAGAGGAAAAGAGGGTGGCTAAATGAAGCTTCTGTAAAATCAGAGCTTGGGGGCATTAACTGGAGACTCATATTTAGAGATATAACTGTTATTTGTATTGTTGCATATATCACAGAAACAGTGGATAGAAAATCAAGAGAAAATAGTGTTTTTTTTTAAGAAATTGACTTCTTAAATTTGGAGACTCTTTCACCCTTTGTACTGACAGACTCCTTGCAAAAATGAAATGATTCTTTTCTTTTTCATTGTTAGTTCCTCAAATGTAATAAGGAAGAAAAGGAAAAACAAATAAAAATTTCAATTAGTAACTTTGAATTCTCAAAAGTTTGTGTATTTTTCCCTTTTGATATATGGATGCTGAAATTAAAATTGGACCTGATGAGCACCTTGATGTTAAGCAAATGTCAAGCCTGCTCATTCAGCAAAATGATGAAACCCCTGTCACTTTTGATTCTGACTTCCTATAGTTGGGCTATTCTCCCAATCACTGTCTCCCGTACATATTCAGGTATAGTAGAGAGACTTTTTGGCCAATTAGCATCCCGATGGTTTTGAACACTCATGACAGTGCAAATCCCTAATAATGATGAGGACTTAATCTAAGAGTATTTAAGCAACTTGCTAGAGAGAGAGCTGAGATTTCAATGTAGCACATGTGTTTTTAATACTTGCTATTCTACTTTGCCGTCCTTTTTTTTGAAATAATCATTTCACATTGATATAGTTAACCTGTAAGCATTTTACATGCAGGATGCTTATTTGGCATTGAATGTGTGTGTCATGCCATGACATGGAAAGAGGAAAAAAGGGCTGACTAGGAGAAGTCAGGCTCAGAAGTCTCTCAGACGCCACGTGCCACACAGGGAGTTGGTGATAAGAATTAGACAGCTATGGTAGGCTACTCGGGTGAGACACTGAGTCTGGGGGGTAGATGAGGTCAGGGGTTTGATGAGGGATAAACAGGCAAGAAATTCCTTCATTTAAGGGAGCAATTTGAAACAAAAGAGAAATAAAAAGAAAAAAAAAGCCAGCAGATTTCAATTGTCTAGTCAAGTGTGCTGATGGAAAGCCCAAAAGTCAGGTCACCAAGGGACCCTGAATCCTTGGGCAGGAGCTGTTCACTCCCCTTTGAGGCTTATTTGTATGAAGGACTTGAAAGTCTCTATTTGTGGTTCAAAGGAAGGACTTGATCTGATAAGTGTGTATACTCCTGTATAACACAAAGGCAAATTTCATGTCCTTGTAGGGGTTTCCTGCACCAAAGAATGAGCACAAAGAGAAGCTTCAACCATAAGCCAGTCAGGATCTTTCAATGGCTACATTGCCTTCAGGGTAACTAAAATGAGCATTTATTCTTATGTTATTTATTCATTCATTTAATCATTCAGCAGTTATTTATTGATTTTGCTCGTTATATGCCAGGCACTGTTCCAAGTGCTGAGGATATAGCAGTAAACAACATACATACATTTCCTCTCCTGTTAGAGCTTATATTCCAGGGGTTGGGTGGGGAGATATATAATAAAGAAAGAAATAAGCATATAATATTTTAGATGGAGATAGGCATTACTGAAGTGAAGGAGCCAGCAAATGCTTAGAGAGAAGGCTTCTTATTTTAGATAAGGCAAATAGGAAAACTTTCACTGATAAGGTGACATTAGAGTGGAGACCCAGAGTTCATCAGAGATGAGCTCAGAAGACTTTTAAAGCATGCCAGCAGGGCAGGGAAAGATAGCTCATGCATGTAATTCCAAAACTTTAGGAGGCCTGGCATGGTGGCTTGTGCCTGTAGTCCCAGCTACTCTGGTAGCTGAGGTAGATCACTTGAGCTAAGGAGTTCAAGACTACAGTGAGCTATGATTGGGCCACTGCACTCTAGCCTGGGTGACAGAGTAAGGCCCTGTCTCTAAATAAATAAATGAATCAATAAATCATGTTTAGAAAGCCAACAAATTTCTTGATACTCCTTCCTTAAAGAAGTGGAGCTTAATGTCTCTCTCTTGAGCACAGACTGGACTCAGTGGTTCACAGAATGCAGCATGTCATTTGGGGAGGTCCTGATGCCTCCTGCCTACATCTGGCAGCAGACCCCTCAGCTTGAGGCATGTCAGCTGCAACTCTGGCCAATATCTTCCTGGCAACCTCACAAGAGACCTTGAGGCTGATCCCTGCTTCCTAGAGTCTATGCTACTCCTAGATTCTTGACCTTATGAAACTGAGTGAGATAATAAATATGAGTTGTATTAAGCTGCTAATTTGGGGTAATAGATCACTAATTCGTGAGCCATGAGGATATCTGGAGCAAGAGTAATTCAGGAAGAAAAATTCCAAGTACAAACATCTCATGGAGGGAGCGTGGGGGTGTTTGAGGAACTCAGGAAATCTTTCAGAGTTGAAACAGAGTGACCTCAGGGGGAACCCAGCAGAGAGAGATGGTGTCTAAAAGGTAGCAATGGATTAGAACAGTTAGAATTTTAGAAACCATTGTGAGTTGAGTTAAGAAAGGCAGTAAGCTGAAAAGACAGGAGGTAGTGGTCAAAGAATAAATGATTGAAACTAAAATTGTGGAGGTGTCTAGTTATTAGTCAAGGGTGCTTATGAGAGAGGGTTGGAGACAAGATCATTGGTGAGAGGTAAAAAGATAGAAAATAGAAATCAAATTTTAGGCTGTTTTTCTGAAGATTTCCATTTGTTTTCTCTCTACACATCTGCTTACATACATGCTATGTTAGCTACAGTGAGAACCAGGCAAAATATTGAAATGGATCATCTCAATTCCAACAGTACCACTTTTAACAAAGCAATACAGTGTGCCTTATTTTATTTCGAAACAGACAGAACCTGGATTTCAAAAATGATTGAATCTAGTAAATTTCCTAACTCTTAAAGAAGGAAATTGCACAATAAGAACTCCTCAATTAATACCTCCAGTTTGCTATCACTCTCATCTATTTTATTCAGTATAAACTGATTTTATTATCATTTCTCTGTTCCAAACAAATCTATCAAATTTAAGCTCTCAGAATTTGGTAATCTCTCAGTCAAGTGTCTTTATACATATTTCTCATGTAAAGTGTGGCTGATTTTGTTAGCTGTAAATTGGAATTAATTTCTTCAAGCAATATTTGAGCAAAACACTGAGTTCCTCAGTCTACATCTACAGGAGGAGCACTCCTCCATTTTCTCCTTTTTCTTCACTGAATTGAGTACAAAGAGATTTTTCAGTTATAAATACAAGACATTCAACTTTGAATCCAGACAATAATGAGAAACAACGATCACAGATGAAAAAAGCTAACCTCAGAAAGAATGTGTATATATAAGACCATAATAAACATGTTTGGTTCTGTCACCTTGGTCTTTTCAATGAGGCCTGTTTTCTGTCTTCTAAGCTCATTCCTGTCTATTGATTAATTAACTATGACCTTGCAGCCAAAGATTAAACAGCAAATATGGATTTGACTATTCCATGACATCCATATTATTTTATAGAGCTCTGGTGTATTAGTCTGTTATCACACTGCTAATAAAGACATACCCGAGACTGGGTAATTATAAAGGAAAGAGGTTTAATGGACTCACTATTCCACATGGCTGGGGAGGTCTCACAATCATGGTGGAAAGGAAAAAAGAAGCAAGGCATGTCTTACATGGCGACAGACAAGAAATAATGAGAGGCAAGCAAAAAAGGAAACCCCTTATAAAACCATCAGATCTCTTGAAACGTATTCACCACCATGAGAACAGTATGGGGGAAACCGCCCCCATGATTCAATTATCTCCCAGCGGGACTCACCTATGACAGATGGGAATTATGGAAGCTACAATTCCAGATGAGATTTGTGTGGCGACACAGCCAAGCCATATCCTATGGTGAACACAGTAATTTCAGATGGTAGGAAAATTTTATTTTTATTTTATTTTTTAAAAAATATAGTTTTGTTTTGTTTTGTTTTGTTTTGTTTTGTTTTGTTTTGTTTTCAGAGGCAGGGTCTCACCATGTTGCCCAGGCTGGTCTCAAACTCCTAGGCCCAAGCAATCCCAAAGTGCTGGGATTACAGGCATGACCCACCACACTTGGCAGACAAACCTTTAAAATTATTTAATTTTGTAAGGCTGCTTATAGCTTGTCAGACATTTGGAAGTTATTTTGTAATCATTTTATTTTCGATCTTTCTTAATTTGTATGTATTTTTTCATGAACAATTATTGCCTCCTCTTCCTCCTCCAGTGCTCAGTAAAGCATATAAGTAGTGCATTTAAATATTTGAGTTTTAGAGATGCTATGACTCAAAATTGTGCACTTAAAATTTTTTTATAAAAGTAGGACCAATTAACAGAATTTCAATACTTTTTTTTCTAGATAGTTGTTTTTAGCAGATGTCTTAAAACAACAGTGAACTGAAATCATGTAGGATTTTAATTACCTGGGAATATAAAATTAGTCAGAAAACAGACTTTATCCAAATTGATGTGTGTGTGAGCATATACTGTATGTTTTAGAGCAAAAAATCTTTGGGAAAAATAACTGTATTTTCTTAAGAAGACAATTTGCCACATAAGGAATATTGATAATATAACCAGAAGTTCAAAGTTCACATTCTATCCAAGAGCATTAGATCTAAATAAGCCCATGTTTCTGTGTGGCAAATTAAGCAAATGGCAAATAGTAATTTTCCCTGAAATAAGGGACTATTAACAACCAGAATATGCCATCTGCATTAAGGCTCCAGAAACACTATTTAAAGTAATTTACAGATTAGCCAATGATTACATTTTTTTCTTTCTCATTTGTACTCAAGGGGATTATTTTTAATTAAAATAATACACAGAGTCCAATTTAGCTTGACACACAGTAGATGCAAATAAAAGTTTGCTCATTTGCTTATATTTGCTTGTTTGGGTTGGGATTTTTGCCGTTTCTTTTTTGCTTTTGCATAAAATCTCAACTACAGAAAATTTACTGTGTTAACGGTGTGAAGGAGAGAAATGAGAAGATGTTTGTCTGAGTTTTTATACCCTTGAAGTTATAAAATTTATGTCAATTTATGTCACATAAATTGACATAAGAGGGGCAAATCCTATGGCTTGTGCTTAATACTAGCTTGAGTGCTTTTATTTTTTCTGGAAAATGAAGCTAAATGCTCCCTATGTTGCTGTGAAATGATTTATTTATTCATCCAATATTTACTGAGAACCTACTGTATATTAGCCAGTCTTCTGGCATTGGGGATAAATTTATGGATAAAATCGACAAAAATTCCTGCCCTACTGTAGGTTACCTTCTGGTTGAAGAAGACAAATGATAAACTGATTGTTAATGTACAAAATATTAGAAGGTCACATGTGCTCCAAATAAGACAAAAAAAAAGGAAGGAGAAAGAACATGGGCAGGGAGAAATGCAATTTGATAGGGTTCTTAGCCTCTTGAAGATGTAATTGCATTGTCTCCTGGTTCCTGTCTAACTGTTGTCAGATTGGATCAAAATTTGTTTACAACTGCTTTTAGGGGGATAAATTATACTCCACGATAACATGTGGGGCTATAAAAAGCCTCAATAATATTAAAAAACAAATTTTTCTTATAGCCAGAAATTTACCATTCTCAATTTCCATGATTGAAACTTCCTTGACGCTCAAAGACTCTAGAACACAAGATCTTATTTTGGGCTTCCCTAGCCTTTGTTCCACAATAGTCACCATGAATATATGCAGTTTCTAACCCAGTAGTTGCTTACAGACATTTGGCATAATAGCTACTGTGTTAGTCTTTCTTCCTGTGTGATCTATGAACCATTCCACTGTGAAGAGCTTTTTAGTGCTGTGAGGATGAGCAGTAATGACCTTTTTGCTCTTGGGATCTGCCTCAAACCCTGAGCACTTCTTCATGGCTTGCTTTTTTGTTTCCTCTAATTTCTGCAACTTCTCCTTAATCCTTTTACCTCTCAGTGGTTCCTATCCAATGTACACTCAAAAAACCCCTCAAGATTGACTTACACTTTCTAGAAGTAATGGCATGGAAGTGATGTTGACACTTGTCAGCTATGTTCCTTCTTCTCTCCTTCAACTCATGCTTTTACAGTCTTACATAACAGAACACAAGTATTTTCTGATAAATTGGCTTTATATGGATTAATCCAAATAGAAGATCTTAGCAGCCCTGCAGTCAGGCATTGTGATTATTATTACGCCTGGCTAATTTTTCTAATTTTTGTAGAGACAGGGTCTTGCTATGTTGTCCAGGCTGGTCTCAAACTCCTGACCCCAAGTGATTCTCCTCCTGTGGCCTCCCAGAGTGCTGAGATTAAAGATGTGAGCCACTACACCTGGCCTAAACTCTTGAATAGTACACCACAGTAATGCCTCCCTTGCTCCACAGAACTTCCCCACATACCCCAGCACTCCTTCCCCTATTACCTTTATTTTTCCATATGAGATGTCTCTTTGTGTGGAAAAGTTGTATTTTGAATCCTCAAAGAGAAGATGGATTAACAATATCCACTGACACCATTGTTTCCCAAACTGTGATCTCTGGACATCAGTGTTCTTTGAGAAAATAGGTTCTTTGATAAGGTGTGGTTAAAAATATTTGGTTAAAAATTTTTTCATCAGGTGCTCTTATTATAAGGCTTCTCAGGGTGTTCCCTATGTTAATATTCGTATATTTCCCCAAGAGGGTAGAAGTATGTGCAGAATTTTCCCAACATTTTGTCAATAGAATACGTTATTTATTTTTTATTTTTTTGGCAGAATACCAATTAATATTGTGAAAGGCACTAACATCCAAAGAATATAGTTTGGGAGATGCCATCCTGTACCCATCAGTAAGGCTTTCCCTAGTCCTTACCCTCAAGTCCTCACTTGATAGGGTTCTTAGCCTCTTGAAGATATAATTGCATTGTCTCCTGGCTCCTAACTGTTGTCAGATTGGATCAAAATTTGTTTACAACTGCTTTTGGGAAGATAAAGTATACTCCACAATAGCTTAATGCTGGGTAGCAGTATTTTACACATATTATGATGTAACATCAATCAAATGATATCATATCCCCTTTAAGGACTAAATGAGGAAATTTAAGTTTAGAGACTTAATCTAATGACAAAATCTAGCAGCATCTAGTATGACAGATTACATTTTCTGAGAAAAATTGCCTCCTTAAAAAAAATGAAACTTATGGATAAATGAAATTTACAACATATTGTTGAGTTGGCACAAAATAAGAAATCCATAGAATCCTTATGGGTTCTATGAATACCTCTATACGAGGTAAGCCAGTGACAATGTGGGCTTTTGATACGAATGCTTCTATCAAAACCCTAGAGATCGTAAAGCTTCCTTTGATGACTTCATTGGTCTCAATGAGGGTTGGGAAGTCAATAGGAAATCCGTGAATAAAACTAGAAAAGCCAAGAGCTGTACTATCAAATTAAGCATAAAAGAAAAATAAACCTCCTATGCAGAAGGCTACAGCAAGGTCAACTGGCTATTTGGACTCTGATGCTGGATATATATAGGGAGGAATAAAAAGCCCTGAGAATTCATATTTATATGCTGGGCCTCATGCAGGATTATAGTCTAAATTTATATTACCATTGTGGTTTGAAAAACTTAAAATGCAGAATTTAGTTTAAAGTGGTCTCAGGTTGGTAGTAACTATATGTTTGGTAGAAGCAAATGCAAATCCTCTCTGAAGGAATTCAAGTTTAATTCAGGCTTCAAAGAATTCCACAGATAAAGTTCCCAGTAAAAGGACATTTTACAGTCAAAAATCATGAAACAGCTCAGGGCAAAAGACAGCATGATGGGAACCAGTAGAAATAAGGGAGAGTACAGACAGAATGACAAATAGTTCAGATGTTAGCTTTAGACACAAAATTCAAAATAACCATATTTAATATCTTTAAAGGGAACTTGAATAGCAAAGGAACTTGAAATTCGAGAACAAGCAGATGTGAAAAAATAAAACTGTTATAATTGGAAAATATAATTGTATCTTAAATCTAAGTGGATAGTTTAAACAGCAGATTTGATGCAGCTGAAGACAAAATGTCCTGTAAAAAACATCTGAGGTAGTTATTTGGAACACAATCAATAGATTGAAAATATAAAAGGAGGGTGAAAGACAAGGAGAAATCATCAGAACATCTAAAATACACTTCATCATAATTTACAGGAGGATAATAGAATGGAGAAGAAGAAATATTCAAAGACAAAGGGGCTGAAATTTTCCAAATATGTTGAAGGACACCAGCACTTAGATCTAGGAAGTCCTATATATTCCAAACAAGATGAATAAAAAGAGATTCATACCTTAACACATCAAAGTGAAACTGTAGAACACCAAAGAAGAATAGATAGCCTTAAAAAACAGCCAGAGAGAAAAAGCCAATCATCTACAAATAACTGACAATTCATTCTTAGCCTGAATTTTTACTAACAAGAAAGGATGCTGGAAAACAGTCCAAGAGTATCTTCAATGTGTTGAGAGATATGCAAGTTAACTTTGAAATTTTTACCAAGTAAAACATCTTTCAAGAGTAAGCGTGAAATAATAGATTAAAACATATGAAAATATTGTTACCAAAGACATTTTGTATAAACAATTTAAAGGGTATACTTTAAACAGATGAACCCAGACGGAAGGTTGTACTGAATAACTGAATGATGGGCAAAGGTAATGACAAACATTTAGACACAACTTAACAAATATGGATTGCGCAATAACAGCAATGTGTATTTTGTGGGAGGAAAAGAGGCTATAAATATAAGACTGGACAGTAATCACCTGTATGTTAAATATGAACATTAAAATAGGGAAAACATTAAATAATTGATATAGAATGACTAGAAATTAAGAGAAAATTGAATGAGAAGGAGAAAAGAAATCCAAAAGGCAATAAAAGAGGGAAAGAAATATAGAAAACAGGAGAAATAGAAACTGCTTAATAAGATTAGTAGAAATAAATTGAAATATGTCAGCAATTATGATATTGATGCCCATCTGTCAAAGACCACCAGGGACACACCAATAGTCAAAGAATGTTGGATTTATTGGCTCATTGTCACACGGAAGACAGCATACCAGGAAGCCATAGGACATCTCAGAAAGGAGATTTTAGAAGGAACTTATATTAATATAAGGCTTAGGCATGTTGAGATGTGAGAGAAGCCTTAAATATTGGTTTGCTTCAGATGGCACATGGTTAGGACACAGGAGAAATTCTATAAATAAGTATTTTAATGAATTTTATTTAAGAGGTAGGAGAAATAAAGCAGAGCTAAATCCATAATTAGTACAGAAGCAACAGTTACTAGTTTAATCAGACAGGAGGACTTTTTGACCATTTTTTTGTGTGGACAATGTTTTTGTTCCTGCTGAGATACACTTATGGAAAATTCTTGTTTGTGTCATGCTCACAGAGAGGCCTTGTCTGATGTTAATGCTCTGCGAAATGGTTCATGTTCAACAGAATAACACCACAACCCAGTTTTGAGTGCCTAGACAGCTCCTAGAAACATCCAGGCTTAGCTCTTATTGCCAGGTCACCTTGTGGGTATTAGGGACTGCTTTTCTCTTTGTTTCAACAATAATTGTAAATGGATTAAACTTGAAAGATAAAAGATGAAGATTATTTAACTATCTGAAAGTAATACAATTCTGTGTTGTTTATAAGAGAATTAAAACATATAGACACAGAAGAATTAAGTCAAATGATGGAAGAGAAATATCAGAAAAATTCTGGCCAAAAAAAAAAGTGTTTTGAAATTACATTAATGTTTGATAAAATAAACTTCAAGCCCAAAACCATTACTAGAGAAAAGCAAGTCATAATGTAATAAAAGGCTCAATTCATCATAAGGACATTACAGATCTAAATTTGTATGTATTTAATACCATAGCTTCAAAATACATAAAACAAAAATTGATTAAAAAGTAGACAAATTCACAAGCATGGTGGGAAATTTTAAAATAATGTTTCATTGTGGAAATGTTTTAATATTTCCAAAACTGAACAGAATAGTATTATAAACCACTATGTGCCTATCTCCAAGCTTTCTGTTGAAGTTTACAGACTGTGTTTCTTTCTGGTGAATTATCTGTCTATATCCTTTGTCAATTATCTCATTTGTTTTTATGGTCTCCACAATACCCAGTAAAGCACCTATTCAAGGTGATTAGCATAAGCCAATTAGGGTAGTCCCATCCTCCTTCCTACAGTAATTAGTCCAAGTAACACAGATTTAAACCAATGACTACCTGTCAGTTTCCTATGCACAGGAATCATTGATTCATGGGTGTCCCAGTCAGTGCAAAGTTCAGAATATTTATATGATGAGATGTTAATAAGGATTCATGTAACGCCAGGTAATCTTGGCAATCATTTGAACCCATGAAGAAAGCAAACTTGGGTGTTGGAAATTGCAGGAAATGAGAGTAATAATAGCCAGAGTCCAATAAAAGTATATTGGAAGTCAATGTATGTTGAACTTCTTATGTTTAAGCCAGTTTGGGTAAGATTTCCCTGTTGTTGTTGTTGTTGTTGTTTTCCTACCTATGATGATAAAAGTTATGAAATAATTTTTAAATCTAATCATTTGGAGGGTTTTTTAAAAATCTCTTTGTTTTGTTTTTATAAATTAGTCTGGATACTTTGATACTAAACCTGCTGTGCATGTGCAAATATGTTTTCAAAGTTTACCATTTGTCTTTTAACCTAGTTTATAGAATAATTTTTTTGCCACATAGAAGGTTAGAACCAGGATTTGTAAGTGCATAAATGTTATGCAATTTCCAGGGCTGTCTTTAGGAAAAAATACATAACTATAAAAGGAATTTTAGATAAAATGTAAAATTTTCAATGAGGAAAAAACTAAAAATATAAAATAGATTATAAATAAAAATATAAAATCATTGATTTTTTCATATATCAAATATTTTATAACATTTTGTAGCAAGAAGATAGAAAGATAATTTAGTCTTTTCTATAGTTTATTAGTTAAAATTTGTATTATATTACTGAAAGTTGAGGTTCATAAAACCAGAGATTTTAGTCACAAACAAACTCACTGTTTAGAGAACTGTTATGAACTTGGACTCTATAAGCATAGGAATCCTGATAAATTTTATTTTATCCAATTCCTAAGAAGGGAAAAAAAGCACGGTGAGTTTATAATTATATGTGCTGCATTAATAAGTATATTTCCAACAGGGGAGAACTTCTATTTTGACTAGGCATTGGTGCATTGGTGAAAACCAAATCCTCTGTAAAGTTTATGTCTCTGATACACGCAATAATTTTCCATAAGCTAGCTCTGGCTCCGTGCTTTGTTTCCGTGCACACAAGTTATTGCAAATCCTCTAAATAAATGCCAATTAACTCTAACCTAACTCCTAACTACATCCTTCTCTCAACACTACTTTAGCCAACCCCCAAAAAGTGTTCTGGCCAATCCAGTACCTCCTGATATGGAAGCAAATGTGACAAAAGGAAAGTTTGAGTGGAAGGAGAGGGAAAACTAAGTCCTTTGTAAGAGCTATTCAACTCTGTCATTGTAGCACCAAAGCATCACAGATAATATGAAAATGAATAAGTGTGTTGTGTTCTAATAAAACTTTATTTAGAAAAACAGTAGACTGGATTTGCCCAGTGTTGATTGTAACCATCTCACATAAATATCTGACTCCTGGGGAACATTTAAGGCCCCTAGTGGCCCCTGAAGGGCATTGTTACATCTTAAACATCATCAGCCTTAAAGTAAATCATCCTCGGAATAAAAATATTACCATTTTTTATTTTTTATGTTTCTTGCTTTCTGTGACTTGTTTTTAATATTTTCTTTCAGAAGGTTTAAAGGATTTGTTTTGTGTGTGTGTTTGTGTCTTTATTCCCTGTGGAATTTATTGTTTTGAAGGATGTGATGTGAGGATCTACTTTTTATAACATTTTACATTTTCCTAGGAACATTTATTGAATAATTTGTCTCCCCACTAATTTGAAGTGCTGCTTCTATCATAATATTGAATATTGAACTCTGACTTTTTTCCTTTTATTAAGATCTCTTAATTCCTTCAATAAATTTAATATTGTCTCCATAAGGAATAAAGGCCTAATACATTTTTGTTAAGTTAATTTCAAGATATTTTGACATTTTTGTAGCTTCAGTAAATAGAATCTTTTTTTTTTCCTTGCTACAATTTTGAATGTGTTCTTTCAGGAGTATGCAAAGGTAATGGCTTGTATGTACTGATTATGCATCAGGCCATGTCTTAGTTCCAATATAGTTTTTTTTTCAATTGATTCTGTTGAAGTTTCAAGGCAGATGATTATGTTGTCTGCAACAAATTTTAAGCTATTTTGTCCTATATTTTAATTTTTATTTTTGTTTCTATATCAAGGTTATGCTAGCTTGTAAAGTGAGTTGGGTAGCAATTTATCTTTTTATACATCTTTTTAAATTTTCTAGAACAACTAAAAGAATTGAATTATCTATTCCTTCTTTTTTGATGTCATTTTACAGAATTCATCTATAAATTATGAGTGGTGTGTTTCGAGTGGTAAATCTTTGAGTATCACATACATTCATCTTAAAGAAATGATCCAAGGAGAATAAAAAGATTGATTATACCATTAAAAATAAATAGAGATAGGGCCTTGCTATGTTGCCCCGGCCGTTCTCAAAATCCTGGCCTTAAGCGATCTTCCTGCCTTGGCCTCTCAAAGTGCTGAGATTACAGGCGTGAGTCACTGTGCCCAGCCTGCTGTCTCTTCTTAAATCACATTTCCATTTTTACAACTGTTTACATGTGCTTTTATTTTTGTTTTCCTTCAGCATACTTCTCAAGAATTTATTAATCTTTTAAAAAGTTGATTCTGTTTATATACTCTTATTTTATGTCCATTTGCTTAATTTTTAATTTTTCTTTATAATTTTCTTCTTTTAGTTTATTTTAATGTATTTTTTAAATTAAAAGGTTATCATTTATTTTCCCCTGTTATTTAAAAACTGATTTAATACAGCACAGTTTTTCCTGAGTATTGCATTGTTTGCATTCTATAAATTTAATGTATATTACATCCCTTTTTTATTTTTCTGGGTATTTGCTAATTTTCATCTTTGTTTCTATTCTACGTATTTTATGTGTATTATATCCCTTGTTCACTTTTCTAAGTATTTAACTTTCATCTTCACTTTACTCTTCAATTTTTTAACTATACAAAACAGTGTTTTAAAATATGATATTATTAAGTTATATTTTGTGGGGTGATTTCTAATTATATTTCATCAGACATGTCTGATGTTTGGTTTATATGATATCAATATTTTGGAATTTGTTGAGGTTCTTTTTCTTCATGCTATGTGCTCAAATTTCTCAAATGTTTCATGTGTATTTGAAAATATGTATTCTGTGCTTGTTGAGTTTGGTGAGCAATGCATTGGTATTGATATTCTCATCAATATTTCCGAGTCTCCACTCCTTGACACACTGGAAGATTTTATTTCTCTACCCCCTTAAACTCAGCCATAACCCAGTTACTTGCTTGTGAAAATACAATGTGAGTGAAAGTGACATGTGTTCCTCTTCATGGTAACAAAATGGCTAGTGCCCAGTTCTCTGTGCTGTCTTCCGCTGTTTCTGTGGTCTCTGGGGCTCCACTTTGAGACTGTAGCATCCAAAGATGGTGGAGGGCAAGGTGTGGTGACCATGCCTGTAATCCCAGAAATTCGGGAAACCAAAGCAGAAGGATCGCTTGAGCCCAGGAGTTCATGATAGCAGTGAGCTATGATCACACCACTGCCCTCCAGCCTGGGACACAAAGTGAGACACTATCTCTTAAAATAACAACAACAGCAACAACAAAATGGTGGAGCCTCTCTCAGCCTGATTCCCCAAGTATTAACTGTGCAGAGCAGACCTCCCTGCTGAGACATTGGAACACATAGCATGAATGAGAAAAAAAAACATTCTTTAAGCTCTGAAATTTGGGGATTATTTGCTAGTGCAATGTATCATCAGTTACCTTGGTATAATACCAGTGTATGCTATTATAACAAGTAGCCCCAAAATTGTGGTGGTCTTTAGCAGCAATGGCTCACCTCTTACTTATGTGGGTTAGCCTATGGATTTGGCTTTGGATTTTCATCTTGGACCCAGGATGAAGGAGCAGTCCCTCTGAGACATTGCTGATCCCACGGCATAGGGAAAAACAGAGCTGATGGTGTGCACAATGGCTCTTAAAACTTGCGCCCAGAAGCAGCAGCACGTGCCACATCCACTCTATTGCTTTGGTCAAAGAGCACATCATGTAGCCAAGCTTGGTGTCAATGGGATAGAAGGATTATAGTTCTATTAGGATGGGCCTAGTAGGAAAGAACTGGTAAGGAAGGCAGCAGGTATTTTGAGAGTAATGAACTCTAACATATGCAATATAGCCTAGTCCATATCCAGTTCAGAATACCTCATTTTCTATTTCTATGTGATATCTCAGTTTTTAAAAGAAATGTATTAAACTCTTACATACTGATTGTGGGACTGACTATTCCTTTTGAGGTTGTATTAGTTTGTCTTTGTACATTTTAAAGCAATATTGCAATATGCATACTTGCTTCATGATTTATATCTTACTAGTGAATTACGTTTATAACTGAAAAAATATTTTCCTTTGTCCTTTATTGAGGTTTTTGCCTTAAATTTTATCTTCTGTGATAATATTACTGCACAAGCTTATTTTTTTACTATTTTTACCAATTTATATTGTAAATAAATTAAAGACAAGATTCTAAAGCCAAACTAACTTGGTTCTAATCCTGGCTCTACTACTACTTACTACCTGTGTGAGTTAGAGAAAGGTGACTAACCTCTCTGTGCTCCAGTTACCTTGTCTATAATAGAAATAATAATGTCTACTTCCTGGAATTGTACCTGGCATGTGGTGAAAACTATATGTGTATTTACATGGTTTTTTTTATTATTTGAACAATGTCTTTTGTAAACAAAAAGTGGCAAAATTTGGTTTGCTTTATTACTCTGAAAATTTTAGTAGATTCATTTAGCCTAGTCACAGTTATTATAATTACTAACATTTTTGGACTCATTCTTTTTTTCTTGGTCTTTTCATTTACCATGCCTTCTCTATCTTTGTCCATTTTTCTGCCTTTGCTTAGATGTATTAAATTTCTTTTATTCTATTCTTCTATATTGGTTTAAACATTGTTTGATTTCTATTCTTGCAAGCATTTTAATGTTGCACTTGTACTGAAGTTAATATTTTCCAATAAAATTTGTTTTAATCAATATCGCTATACTTCTACCTTAGTCTCCACCTCCCCACCCATGTTCACACAATAATATTTTTTTGTCTTAGATGGCAAGAAGAAATCCTTTGTCTAAACAAGTAATGCTTTATTAAGTTGGTAAAATTTACTGATGTGTATATTTACTACCACTTTCTTTATATCTCTCTATCCACTTGGAATAATTTTTCTTTTTATTAGATTATACTACTGTCAACTTTTAAAAATGAAACTCCTGAAAGACACCCTCATGCTTATGAATTGCCAATTCTTCTTCAATCCAGTCCCATCGCTATTTAATCACTCAGGGCCAGGGCTATCTCACAGCTTCTTTTGCCCTAAAATTTTCCCTTCTATTTCTGAGCATGATTATGTATTCCCTTAATATTTTTTACCATAATTTGAAATATTTGACAGGAGGGACAACTGTTTTATGTTTTTTCTGATCCATTTTGAAATCATAATTATATCTAAGACGATTTTAGGAGTATTTGGTGACAAATGATGAAAAGATTTCAAGGCTATTGATCAGTGTCTAGGAAATCCTAATTATAAATATATCTCTTCTAGTTCATGAGCTACCAAATCTATTTCAAAAATTTTACTACTGTGTTTTCTGAATGCTAATGGTACTATCAGATTAGAAACATAAAACACTGTATTTTATGACTACTTAAGAATTCACCAAGTCATAGAAATGGCTATAGTCAAATTTATTTTAATTTCTTATTAGCAAATGCCTAATACTTAATATTCATTTATTTTCCTTATTATGAGCAATCTAGGAAGATGTGAAACCGTGTAGGAACAAGAGAAACATTGATGGTGATAAATTCTAGTGTCAATGAAATGATATTTGTAAAAACATTTCTCAGTTAATCTCCTTGTATTTCCATCTCATCTAACAGAATTATACCATAGCCAGAATCATCTTTCTCAGGTGCAGATCATATGGTGCCAAAGCTCTCCATTGATTCCCATGTGTAGTCTGAATTTATCTCATGTCACTCACCATAATAATCAACATTATGGTCCCAACTTATTTTCCAGGTGACGTTCAAATTGATCTAAATGCTTCCCCTGAACTTGTCCACACATTCTCGTATTTATGCCTTAGCTAATACTATTAAGAATTACAGTCCTGTGTTTTTCCAAAATTTCTGATGATTCAAATATTACAAATGATTTAGGACTTCATCACAATAATAAATACTCCATGAAGTCTTTTGGATTTCCTCAATTGTTTATAAATTTTCTGGTTTATCCATTTCAAGAGAGCCTGTTTCTTTGATGACATTTATTCATCTCTATCTAATAACATAATTTTGTATAACTATATTTTCTACACTTCTCTCACACATATACTACCTTCATATTATGTATTTCTTAGGAGCCTAAAGAATGTCTACCTCAGCCTCAGCAGTCCCTACAGACATTAGGATAGCATCTTTCTTTTTTAGAAATCTCTGAATACATTTATGAATTGAACTGAATTGTGTGTTATGTCTTACCTGTACAGCTCCATATATGTGCATATTTGACAACTAGATTAGGTATGGATGGGACATTGCTTTTTTAATTTCAAATGAAAAAATTGGATTTTAACAGTTTTAACCTGCGCTAGTCTACCTTTAGCCAAATTTCTTACATGTACATTTCTTTACAGTCACCATATTATAAATAATGACCTCAACATCAACCCCCAACATCAACCCCCTGAAATTAACTTCTAAGTTGAAAAACACATAATGAATGCAAAGTATCAGACAAATCTAAATGCAAGAATATATCTTTGGTAAAGGTGCTGAGAGAGAGATCCCACAGAAATGTTTTAATTTGTTGCTGAGTGCTAAATACAATTTGTAATCTCTGAACATTTGGTAAAACCCGTTTATTTTGCTGATTAGATATTTCAATGAGTATTTGGGGAAAAGAAAGTCTCAGTTCAATTCTAAAGTTGTGTTCAAATGTGGGCTTGCTTTGCCAAGATGAATCTAAGCTAAACTGTCAAGTCTTCTCTCTTGCTGTTTGTGATGTCTCCGTCCTCCCACGGGTGGTGCAGATATGAGGATAATGCATTTATACCTGGATAGAACTGCATAAATGGAGAATGTCATATCTAGAAGAAATTTAGAGACTGACCAATCCTATTTTCTAAGCTTCGCTTTTGTTATTTCTAAAATGGGAATTTTAAATATAACTATTATAAAAAACATTTATTAAAAAACTTCAAATATCAAAAAAGAAAAAAAAATTCCAACAGGAGATTATCTTAACTTTTGTTAATGATATAAGAAATAAATCTTGATTGAAAATAATTGTACAACCTGGATTTTCTTAGGTCTTATATTTTGATAGCTCTAGACTTTGCCTGCCAAAGCAGGACATCCAGTCCTCTTCTAAATTTCATTGTTATTCCTGGAAGTTCTTCAGAATAGATCACATGTGTTCTTAAATAGTCCATTCTAAAAATATGCAGTGTGAATTTTGCTCTGCTTTGTGACCCATTGTTGATATCTCCTCCTTTGAAGCCTCTTAAAAGTGCCTCCCATTCCTGCTTATTCGTTGTGCATCAGGACTGAGCTATATTAGCCCTAAGGGTGCTGTTTCTCAAGCTCACAAATCCAAAATCTATTGAAGTGCCACCCACAGGCCTCCAAACACTCACTGAAGCAACACTGTATTCCCCAAGAAGAGTGGAGCATCTCCTCTTCACTCTGTTTACATGTATCACTAAAAATAAAATGGTACTGGGCTGGGCGCGGTGGCTCACACCTGTAATCCCAGCACATTGGGAGGCAGAGGCAGGTGGATCAAGAGATCAGGAGTTCAAGACCAGCCTGGCTAACATGGTGAAACCTGGTCTCTACTAAAAATACATAAATTAGCTGCATGTGGTGGTGGGCGCCTGTAATCCCAGCTACTCAGGAGGCTGAGGCGGGAGAATCGCTTGAACCCAGGAGGTAGAGGTTGTAGTGAGCTGAGATCGCACCACTGCACTCCAGCCTGGAGACAGAGCGAGACTCTGTCTTTAAATAAATAAATAAATAAATAAATAAATAAATAAACAGTACTCTTCATCAGCTGAAGTAGCAGAAAAATCACCTAATAATAAGTAATGCAGACATTTAATACATTCCTTAGCAGGAAGCCTGGCTCATCCCATCCTTTCATTTTTCTTTAGCCAGTAGGCAATGTCACCTATTTTGGTCACATAGTAACTGCAGGAACACAGCACTTCACATTATCACACAACAACCTCTATCAAGGATAATTATAAACTTTGAAATGAGCAAAAAAGAATACTGCATTTCCTGTCTACTGTACCCTTTTAGCTTTCATTGTCTTTCAGCTACCTTATAATTTTGTAAATTATAAAACATTGAAAATATTACACATGATTTTTGTCCACAGAAATGCAAATGAATTGTGTCCAGTGGAATGCACTTATCAACTTTTATATATAATGGTTTTGCAACAATTCGTAAATTTATTTTAACATTTCTGAGGTGTGCTTTTTAAATTTTCCGTTGAATCAATTGTAACATTGTATTTGTTTCCTTATTAATGACATTTGTGTTCTTTTCATATTTGTATGACAGTTATGATTTTACCTTTTTTTTATTATATTCTAACACATCTCAGGAAGCAAGGAAGAAGTACAGGGCTAGCTATTCTTAGAAGACATTTCTCTCTTTAAAAAAACATTATTAGTATTATATTGACTAATAATATATTTTCACTTCCATTGGCCAATATATTTTCTGATTTTCTTAATGCAACAAACTTTCCTCTAGCCTCCTTTTTAACTTTTGTTTTTTTAGTTTTCATTTAATAGAAGCATAATAGTTGTACACATGTATGAGGTACATGTGATATTTTGATACAAGAATACAATGTATAATGATAAAATCTGGGTAATTGAAATATCCATCACCTCAAACATTTATCATTTCTTTATGTTGAGAACATTCCAGATCTTCTCTTCTAGCTATTTCCAAGTACACAATAAATCATTGTTAACTGTAGTCACCCTATGGTGCTATCAAACACTAGATCTTATTTCTTTTACCTAACAGTATATTTGTGCCCATTAACCAACTCCTATTTATCCACCCCTTTCCATTAGGCTTCCCAGCAATCAAAGCAAAAACTGACAAATGGGAAGACATCAAGTTAAAATGCTTCTACAGAGCAAACAATCAACAAAGTGAAGAGACAAACTACGGAGTGGGAGAAAATACTTGAAAACTATTCACCCAACAAGGGATTAATGACCAGAATATATATAAGGAACTCAAGCAACTTAATAGAAAAAAGAAAACCTCCAAATAATGTGAATTTAAAAATAGGCAGAAAGTCTGAATAGATATTTCCCTTTTTATGAAGGAATATTGGTCAGACCTGGCTCACATGGCCATCACTAACTTTAAGGGAGAGTGCCAAATTATTTGTCATTTTCAAACTCTGTGGTAGGAGCCTAGGAAGCAAGATGGATGAGTATGAATGTGTGTGGCTTGGGATCGCCCAGCTCATAGAGTTCCGTAGAAGAGTTCCTTGAGCTTCTGCCTGAAATCCTTCTCTCCAGAAGTTGCAGACTAAGTTTTTGGAGCCTAATTTCTTAAGGAAAAAAAAAAAAAGTCTTAGACATAACTTACGCAGTTCTCTAAATAGTCTTCCCTCTTAGATACGTATGCATTCTTCTAATCTTCCCAAATTTCCCCAACCCCATAAGTAGGCTTTTGGTAAGTTTGCCACCTGAGCTCATCAAACATGTTTGGTCTTGCCTCAGAAGGGGTGGTAAATACAGCTTGCACTCAAGGATGGAGTTCTGATGCCCTGGTAAGAAAGACAGCACCATCTTCTTCCGGGAGGTAGCTCACCAGGTGGTGGGAATAGTAGCAAGGAGGAATGGAAACCCAAAATTTGCTTCCAACACTAGTAGAGTAATAATGACTGGCACAAAAAGAAAAATTCTGAAAAAACAAAGAAGATACAAGATTTAGACTGTCAAGATGACTCAACCAAAATTTAATCTCTATGGTCTCAGTTTTGTCATCTGTAAAATAAGTGTTGAGTTAGATAAAACCTGTGAACTTGCAGTGAAATATGACATGATTTTACACAATTTAATTCTTTCCGGTACCATTCTTTAAAACATAGAGGAATAAAGCCGACCATTAAACTAAACAAGAGGTATAGAGAAGCTGCCAAATGTAAGATTATTAAATTTTTCTCAGCAAATGTTTCTTAATCAATCCAAACTAAAATTGTGAGATACCAAGTCATGTTAGAGAGAATGTCGGGCAGGGCCATTGCCTCTAGCAACTGTGTGACATCAGTAAACTTACCTTGTCTTAGCCCCAAGTCCAGAGGGCTTGGACTTAATACCTAATGTCTCTTCTAGCTCTGAAATATTATGCTGTAGGATGTGCTTCTTTCTAGCTCTCATGTTTTCACTAGATTCTCAACAAAGAATTAATATTCAAAGTAACATTTCTCTCCACTGCCATTTAAAGAGGAAAACAAAGTCTGATGATAAAAGACAAGCCATAAAAAGATCAAAAAGCATGCATTTCAGTTTATTATATCAGCCTTTATCAGGCAAGTGCATTCTTGAAGATCTAGAACAAGTTTGTTCAACCCATAGCCTGTGGGCCACATGTGGCCCAGGACAGCTTTGAATGTGACCAACACAAATTCGTAAACTTTCTTAAACATTATGGGATTTTTTGTGTGATTTTTTTTTTTAGTTCATCAGTTATCATTAGTGTTAGTGTATTTTATGTATGGCCCAAAACAATTCTTCTTTTTCCAGTGTGGCCCAGGGAAGTCAAAAATTTGGACACCCCTAATCTAGGTAATTGATCATAAAACCCTGAATTAGCAGCTTACTATTTCTTGTGTATCAGTTCAAGTAATTGCAATATATATATATATATGTATTTTTGTTTGTTTGTTTTTGAGATGGAGTCTCTCTCTGACACCCAGGCTGGAGTGAAATGGTGCAATCTCGGCTCACTGCAACCTTTGCCTCCTGGGTTCAAGCGATTCTCCTGTCTCAGCCTCCCGAGTAACTGGGATGACAGGCACAAGCTGCCATGCCAGGCTAATTTTTTTGTATTTTAGTAAAGATGGGGTTTCACTGTGTTGCCCAGGCTGGTCTCAAACTCCTGAACTCAGGCAATCCACCTGCCTCAGCCTCCCAAAGTGCTAGGATTACAAGCATGAGCCACCGTGCCCGGCCTTGTTGCAATATATTTTTTAAAACCTTGAATTTTAAACATTAATCATATTGAAATTGTAGTCACATATAATATTTTTATATACAGGAAAATACATACTACAAACGAATGGAAATCTCATAACTGTAATGTTGATAGAATAAAGCCAGGCCCCAAAAAAGACACGTCATATGATTCCATGGATATAATGTTCAAAAACAGGCAAAAGTAATATGTAGTGTTAGAAGTCAGGATAGTGGGGAGGGTGTAATGACTGGAAGGGGACAAAAGAGGAGGCATGTATGATGCTCGTGATGTTTTACTTCTTAATCTGGATGCTGGATATACTAGTATGTTCGTTTCATTGAAATGCATTAAGCTGTACACCTATGATTTATGCATTTTTCTAGGTTTTTATTATGCTTCAATAAAAATATTTTCAATGGGTAAGTACTATGTTGATCTATTGAGATTCAAAGAGTGAATAAGAGTGTTCATTTTTATCATTTTAGACATGATTTAGTCAGGAATGATTTAATTATCTTTTATCATTAATCAAGAGGGAATATATGATTAATATTTCCTAATTTTTTAATAGTAAGATAAGTTACATACAAATATTTAAAGTGGTTTTCTAAGTAGTTGGATTGTAGCTAGTTTTTATTTTCATCTTTCTAATTTTTTATAGTTTCTAAATTCTCTACCTCAGACATGCATTAATTCTATATCCATAAAATCTATATTTATACAAAACTTACTTTTACATAAAAGAAAATAAATTAACACAAAATAATTGTTAGAGGAGAGGCTTTCTTTTGTTAGAAAGTCTTCACATATGGTGGACAGATGGTCAGAAGTTACTGAGACCAATTTATTTTTCAAGGTGAAAACTACATATTGTTGATGCTGCCTTTTCTTTTTGTAACTGAAGGATTTTAACAAAATATATGGCACCAAAATATAAGAAAGACCATGTAGTTTTCTGGCGATCACTATTTTTGTCCAACTTCAGAGGCTTACCCAAAGAACTTTGGTAGCTTCATAAATACTATTTATGACTCTAATGCATTTGGTGAGAAATCTATACTCATGGTGTAGTTGGTACAGTTTGCTCCTTTCAATAGCACCTAATACTCCTTTCCTTTTATGTGCCGGGCTCTCTTGCTAGAGAATTAGAGATGTCTTATTCTCATGCTAATGACACTTAGAGAGAATTACGTTGGGCCACTCGTGGCTGATATTAAATATTTTACTGTGTAACTGTTTAAATCTCTAAATGTAGACTGAGCATATAAATTATGTATTTAAAAAAACTGCTATAGATGTTCAGCATTAGCCTTTGTTATTCCTTCTCACTTCTCTCTTCCTTCCAACTTTTCTGCTATGTATTCTATTATTACCACGCCCCCTCCCCAAGCTCTGCATATTGCTCATAGATTACAAGTCTGCGGTGAATCAACCCCTTGGTCAACATGAACAAGGGTCAAGGGTGGTAACTAACATTACCTCCAGGGAAAGTTTGTGTGGAAACAAACCACAAATAAGAGTACTAATTAGAATAATTATGACCATTATGATTTTAAGTAACAGCATGGTATTGCAGTTGTGCTAGTATCCAGAGCTGTCACATTTGCAAACAGCATAATTACATAGGTTAAGATTTAGAAGTATTACCAACTATGGAAAATGGGCCCTTTCTTTAAACCCAGGATATATATACATCCATATACATCCAGAATATTATGGTGTCACAGAAGTCTGACTAATACACAAAGTTTAAGGATGCTGCCAAGAAAAGAAGATTGAAATTTTCAGACTGGGCACCGTGGCTCCTGCCTGTAATCCCAGCACTGTAGGAGGCCGAGGAGGGTGGATCACCTGAGGTCAGGAGTTCAAGACCAGCCTGGCCAACATGGAGAAACCCTTTCTCTACTAAAAATACAAAAATTAACCAGGCACGGTGGCGTGCACCTGTAATCCCAGCTACTTGGGAGGCTGAGGCAGGAGAATTGCTTGAACCGGGGAGGTGGAGGTTACAGAGAACTGAGATTGTGCCACTGCACTCCAGCCTGGGTGACAGAGCAAGACTCCATCTCAAAAAAAAAAAAAAAAAGAAATTTTTAGTTAAAAATTTTTTTTTTCTTTTATTATTATTTTATTATTCGCTTACAATCTCAAGGAGGTATTTCTTTGTGTACAGACTGACTGACTTCTCTGATGATAAGAAATAGTCGTGATGATTATATTAATAATAATAATGCAATACTCTTCTGATTATTTGCAAATAGCAAGTAATTTAATCCCCTAAGACCTATATGCATGAGTGACTACTACTACTCTCATTTCGCAGCTTAAAATACTAAAACACATAGAGATTAAGTAATTTGCCCAAGGTCACACATAGTCAGCAGCAGAGCCAGGATGTGAACCCAGGCAGGCTGGATTTGAAGTCTGTGCTGTTAGATATCAGGCAGCATATCATAAATTAGCACTCTTCTATTTGTGCTGTGAATCCATTCAAGTTTTGTAGGAAGGAAGAGTCTTTACAGCATATTCAGAGAGGAGTCTTCATTGTTATTCATCTATTGCTTCAGAGGGCTTCCCTGTTCATGTTTATGACACACGAATGGCTCATACATAGAATTTGGCCTTATGTAACTACAAGGTAAACGTCAATTTGTCAGTAGAAATACCTCCTTCACAAGCTGAAGGTCACAGAAAAATACCACCCTGGGTTGGGAAGCAAGACTGTCTGAAGCACTGAGGAATTCAGGTGGTGAGTGTAAAGGAAATTAAGCTGTGTAGTGCTATGCCTCTTGACAGAATACACTCTCTTACAGTTGGAGCTGCAATAGTTTGAATTCACTCTCTTTCCTGGTTGATGCTAGGTGTCTGAGTACCTATTCTGAGCCCTGTCTGACTTCTGGTTGTTTTTTGAGAATAATAAATATTCTAACATAAATATGTTAGATACTGAACATGAATATGGAACTGTTTCAGGAGGAAAGAATGGAAAACTGGCATCTGCAGATAACTGTGAAAATACTTAGAACCAATCTCCTTCAGTGTGCCTATGAACAACCTGGGACTCTTGTTACTATGCAGAGATTCTGATTTAGTAGGTGTGGCCGATTGTAAACATGGCCACAGTTCTGCATCTCTCCTTATGCCCATGTCCTTCACAACATGACTCTGCAGCTCCTGCCAACAAGGGATAGAAGTTCTTTGCCTTCTATCTGAATCTACTTTGGCCTGCGGCTTGCTTTAACCAACAGAATATGACGAAAGTTACATTATGCTACCTCTAGGTCATTTCCTTTCTTAGAATGTTACAACTACCACAGAATAAGCCCAAGCTAACCTGCTGGAGAATGAGAGGCCACATGAAAGACAACCAAGGTACCCCAGATGATAGTCAAACATCTAGAAGCAGAGCCATCTGGCTCACCTGCATGTTACTATAGTAGATGCATGAGGGAACCTAACCAGGACGATAAGAACCTCCTGGCCAATCCATGTACTCATGAACAATCATAAATGACTGTTGTTTTGAGCCGCTGTGTTTTGTGGTAATTTACTGCACAGTGATACTTTACTGATATAGTAGGTCTAGACTGGGGTTTGATATCCTACATTTCAAACAAGATCCAAGATGTTACTGATGCTGCTGATTCATGAACCAGACTGAGTAGCAAGGCTCCGGGACAGGAAGTGGAAAACTATGTAGCCTATGCCCCAAATTCAGCCTACAGCTTGTTTTTGTATCAGTGATCTAAGTAAGAATAGTTTTTATATTCTAAAATAATGAAGAAGGAGAAGGAGGAAGAAGAAGAAGAAGGAGAAGAACAAGAAGGAGAAAAAGAAGAAGAGGAAGAAGAAGAAGAAGAGGAAGAGGAGGGAGAAGGAGAAGAGGAAGAGGAGGGAGAAGGAGAAGGAGGAAGAAGAGGAAGAAGAAGAAGAGGAAAGAAGAAGAAGGAGGAGGAGGAGAGGGGGAGGGAAAGGAGGAGGAGGGGGAGGAGAAGGAGAAGGAGGAGAAGAGCAGGAGGAGGAAGGGGAAGAGGAAGAGGAGGAGGAAGGGGAAGAGGAGGAAGAGGAAGAGGAGGAAGGGGAAGAGGAGGAGGAGGGGAAAATGGGAGGAAGAAGAAGAGAGGAAGAAGAGTCATAGAATATGTAGCCCACAAATCCTAAAATATTTACTAATATTTACTATCTGACACTTTAGAGAAAAAGTTTATCCACTCTATTCTAAGATATACTAAGAATCCTTTACCTTGCAAAATATAAGTATACTTTAAATCTTTACATGGGTTCTGGGTTGTGCATTCAGCTTTATATGCCCTGGACACCTAGACATATAGAAGTTCCACACGTTTGGAGTGTTGATGAATAATATAATGAATGAATGAATGTACCAGTTTTCCTGGACTGACATTCCAGGCAGCCATCCTTATCATCACCCTCCTGTAATGATAGAAAAACATAGCAAATCTTTGCCTGGAACATTTAGAACTAAGCTTCTCTTTCAATGACACCTCCATGGCAATGTTCCACCCTCCCTTTATGTCTCACAATACAGGAATTCAAAAGAATTTTGCTTAAGTGGCCAAGTCTTTGCTAAAGTTGCCCTCTTAATAGATTTTAGCACCTCCTTGAAATTCTCTGGGCAGTACCCCTCTCCTATTATCAAAGTGGTGCCTAAGACATTAAAGTGAGAGAAGAGGTAAAGTCTAGGTCTACAATCAAGTCAGAAGTGAGGTAAGGCCAGGCACAGTGCCTCATGCATGTGATCTCAATGCTTTGAGAGGTCGAGATGGGAGTCTTACTTGAGCTCAGGAATGTGAACCAGCCTGGGCAACATAGTGAGACAACATCCCTAATTTTTTTTTTTAATTAGCCAGGCATGTTTATGCACACCTGTAGTGCTAGCTACTAGGGAGGCTGATGCAGAAGGATCATTTGAGTCCAGGAATTTGAGGCTGCAGTGAGCTAGGATCACACAACTACTCTCCAGATTGAACAACAGAGCAAGACTCTACCTCTTAGCACTTTGGGAGGCCGAAGCAGGTGGATCACCTGAGGTCAGGAGTTTGAGACTAGCCTGGCCAACATGGTGAAAGCTCGTCTCTACTAAAAATACAAAAATTAGCCACACGGTGGTGGGCGCCTGTAATCCTAGCTACTTGGGAGGCTGAGGCAGGAGAATCGCTTGAACCCTGGAGGCAGAGGTTGCGGTGAGCCGAGATTGCACCACTGTACTGCAGCCTAGGCGACAGAGTGAGACTCTGTCTCAAAAAAACAAACAAACAAAAAAGAAGTGAAGTGAGGTGGAGGGAGGGTTAGTTATATTAACAGAGAAAATAGTAAAGGGATGAGGTACAATGTGCTGCTGATGAATTTTGCATTTTAGTGAACTATGTATGAGTATGTTTATGTGTATATACACACATGCACACACACATATTTTGCATGAATTTCAGTTTTCTGGAAATCATACTATACATGAATCCATGTAAGGTTTGCAAATCTAAATTCAGTATTGATAACAGCTTTAAATCCTGTCCTTTCAACTTCCTCTGTATAATTATACCAAATAAAAACTCAACAGCCACACAGATGTGTTAGGATTGGGAGCCTGTAGCTCTGACTCAAGGTTCAGGGAATATTGTCATAAAAATGAAGAGATTGAAATTATCATTTCAGGAGAAGAGAAGAATGGATTTAGAAAAAGGAATTCGATCCCCAAGTGTTCTCACCTACAAAAAGGAATCATCATGGCTCCTACCTCAGAGGCTGGGGTGAGATTTAAATGTGTGTCTCTCTCAGAAGAGTTTCTGACTCACAGAGCATGTCCAATCAACTCCAGCTGCACTGCGGCTCACTCATCTCCGCCTCCTAGGGGTGGCCCTGTACCTACTGAATTCTGCCTGAGCCTTGAGAATGTGCATTTTTAGTAGCATTAATAGCCATTGCTTTGGCCATAGAAAATCTCTAATTACTAACTACTATGAATTCTGACTGTCTTGAGTGTCATCAGCCTTGACTAAGGATGTGCAAAGACTGGGCTCTTCCCTGAGCTGTTTAGGGAGGGTTGAGCTGTTGTGTGTGTAGCAACTGCAAGCTCTCGCCCAAGCTCTTCTCATTAACAAACGAATGCATCAAAATGCTAGAGGAAATTGTAGCTATATTCCCCAGTTTAATTGGCTCAGGTGATCTGTGACTCTGTAATATCCCTGCATTTGAGAAAAGTGGGGAAGCTCCAGTCGTTCTTTCTGTGGAGATATATTACCTTGTTCAGGAAAAGTACCCAGGGTGACATTCATTAGTAGCCTGTGTGTCTAGGGAGAAGGATGGAGGAAAAGTGGCCAGAGGAAGGGCACGCTAGTTCCCATGGAAACAAACATAACAACCCGACCAGCTGATTCGACTCTATAATTTTAAGGAATTTCCTTCTTAACTGGGCTCCAAAATTCCCTGGGAGGGAAGTCTAGAACTAATTTATGTACATTATGGGCTTTTCTATTTCCCCGAAGATCAAAGCTAGCCGAGCAGAGCTAAAGTAAAGATTAAGTATTTGGTGAAGCATTGGGGGAAAAGTATGAATCTATCGTTCTGTTGGGAGCAATAATTTCTTACTGTATAAAAAGCCAGAGTGAAAAGTGGAGTGAGATAGTGAACTTTAAAAATCCTATTGTCTGCCTGCTTCTTCACTCTCCCATGCTGGTTAACTTCACTCCACTTTCCTCCCAACATTACAGAGTTAATGAGCATCATAGCCCTTAATAGCAGACATACACACACACAGGTATACCTTTTAAAACACAATTCCACTCCCTCAAAGCTATTAATGTCAATAATTTCTCTTTTAACTATTTTCAATACTATCCGATCTATGAATTTTGTTAGTTCTATGGTTATTTGCTTTTAAAATGTGCAATCTATTCAGTAAGTATAATAATATCTGTATGTATAAATATATACTATTAATCAAGTAGTGTGATTGAACTAATAGAAAATTACATGTAATCCTTGGCCATTAAACTTTACCATTCATTAAGAGGAAAATCGTTTAAGGGTAAAAGACCAAATGGATCCTCTTTCAATTTCTGCTGAAGGTCATTCATTTATACTGGAAGAGGCAGGACTGCAGAGTATTTAAGAGTATATAGCTCTGGAGCTGGCCAGACCCTGGCTCCAACACCAGCTCAGAGAACATGGTGGGGACATGTCAGCTTTCTGCACCTTACATAGGGAAAAGATCAGTACCTATCTTGTTGATTTATTTTGAAATTAGATGTTTGCTGTCATGATTAATCACTGCTTCTGATTATCACAGCTTCTTGTCATTTATCACAGCTTCTTGTGTCCTATGTCATCTTCTTTATTGAATTTTTTTATGTTTAGTTTCCATATTCCTAAGTATTTTGTTTATGCAGTCATTTAATAGTAGTGTCTGAGTCTATATATTATCCACTGAGTTCCTTGTATGAAAAATACAGATGTTTGCTCTTACAATTTCCCCTTACAGTAGAAATACATAGACACAATGCTTCCATGCTTCCTATGTAGAGACATCACCAATTACTAACTCTACATTTAGTACTTTTATTTATATGAACAATTTAGTATCAACAGCTAAGTTGTGTCATGTTCTATGATTATATTTCCTTTATTGTTTAACTCCCTTCCCTCCTCTCATTCTTCCCTCATCTTTTGGCTTATGTACATACCTACCACCAAATCAGGCTCAAACCCCTTGAAGGAATTGTAAATCTTCTGGCAATTTAAGCAAACACACCGTAATATCCAGCAACTTTGTTGCCTCCTCTACCCATTCACTCCCTCAACTCTCACAGGGTCATCATGGTCTGCCTGGCCAAACGAAGATATGCATACAGGTGGCTGGAGAGCTGTCCTCCCAAGATCTCCCCTTACCCGTTTTCCAGAAAACCTTCTCTCTGTCCTTTACTAGCATTTCTTTTTCCTAGGTTCCATGTCTTTGTTTCTTGGTTTGCTTTTGTGTTTTAGTGCAGGACAATATCTAGTCATTCCTAAGAAAGGGTACATGATAGGTAGATTTTTTAAAGGCTTAAAATATTTATTTTTGAGGTGGAGCCAAGATGGCTGAATAGGAAGAGCTGTGGTCTACAGCTCCCAGCATGAGCAACGCAGAAGACGGGTGATTTCTGCATTTCCATCTGAGGTACCGGGTTCATCTCACTAGGGAGTGCCAGACAGTGGGCGCAGGACAGTGGGTGCAGCGCACCGTGCACAAGCTGAAGCAGGGCGAGGCATTGTCTCACTCGGGAAGCACAAGGGGTCAGGGAATTCCCTTTCCTAGTCAAAGAAAGGGGTGACAGATGGCACCTGGAAAATCGGGTCACTCCCACCCCAATACTGCGCTTTTCCGACGGTCTTAAAAAATGACGCAACAGGAGATTATATCCTGCACCTGGCTCGGAGGGTCCTACGCCCAAGGAGCCTCGCTGATTGCTAGCACAGCAGTCTGAGATCAAACTGCAAGGCAGCAGCCAGGCTGGGGGAGGGGAGCCCGCCATTGCCCAGGCTTGCTTAGGTAAACAAAGCAGCCAGGAAGCTGTAACTGGGTGGAGCCCACCACAGCTCAAGGAGGCCTGCCTGCTTCTGTAGGCTCTACCTCTGGGGGCAGGGCACAGACAAACAAAAAGACAGCAGTAACCTCTGCAGACTTAAATGTCCCTGTCTGACAGCTTTGAAGAGAGCAGTGGTTCTCCCAGCATGCAGTTGGAGATCTGACAATGGGCAGACTGCTTCCTCAAGTGGGTCCCTGACCCCTGACCCCTAAGCAGCCTAACTGGGAGGCACCCCCCAGTAGGGGCAGACTGACACCTCACACTCCTCTGAGACAAAACTTCCAGGGGAATGATCAGACAACAGCATTCGCAGTTCATGAAAATCCACTGTTCTGCAGCCACCGCTGCTGGAACCCAGGCAAACAGGATCTGGAGTGGACCTCTAGCAAACTCCAACAGACCTGCTGCTGAGGGTCCTGTCTGTTAGAAGGAAAACTAACAAACAGAAAGGACATCCACACCAAAAACCCATCTGTACATCACCATCATCAAAGACCAAAAGTAGATAAAACCACAAAGATGGGGAAAACACAGAGCAGAAAAACTGGAAACTCTAAAAAGCAGAGCACCTCTCCTCCTCCAAAGGAATGCAGCTCCTCACCAGCAACGGAACAAAGCTGGACGGACAATGACTTTGACGAGTTGAGAGAAGAAGGCTTCAGACGATCAAACTACTCTGAGCTAAAGGAGGAAATTCAAACCAAAGGCAAAGAAGTTGAAAACTTTGAAAAAAATTTAGATGAATGTATAACTAGAATAACCAACACAGAGAAGTGCTTAAAGGAGGTGATGGAGCTGAAAGCCAAGGCTCAAGAACTACGTGAAGAATGCAGAAGCCTCAGGAGCCGAAGCAATCAACTGGAAGAAAGGGTATCAGTGATGGAAGATGAAATGAATGAAATGAAGGCAGAAGGGAAGTTTAGAGAAAAAAGAATAAAAAGAAAGGAACAAGGCCTCCAAGAACTATGGGACTATGTGAAAAGACCAAATCTACATCTGATTGGTGTACCTGAAAGTGACGGGGAGAATGGAACCAAGCTGGAAAACACTCTGCAGGATATTATCCAGGAGAACTTCCCCAATCTAGCAAGGCAGGCCAACATTCAGATTCAGGAAATACAGAGAATGCCACAAAGATACTCCTCCAGAAGAGCAACTCCAAGACACGTAATTGTCAGATTCACCAAAGTTGAAATGAAGGAAAAAATGTTAAGGGCAGCCAGAGAGAAAGGTCGGGTTACCCACAAAGGGAAGCCCATCAGACTAACAGCAGATCTCTCAGCAGAAACTCTACAAGCCAGAAGAGAGTGGGGGCCAATATTCAACATTCTTAAAGAAAAGAATTTTCAATCCAGAATTTCATATCCAGCCAAACTAAGCTTCATAGGTGAAGGAGAAATAAAATACCTTACAGACAAACAAATGCTGGGAGATTTTGTCACCACCAGGCCTGCCCTAAAAGAGCTCCTGAAGGAAGGACTAAACATGGAAAGGCACAACCGGTACCAGCCGCTGCAAAATCATGCCAAATTGTAAAGACCATCAAGGCTAGGAAGAAACTGCAACAACTAACAAGCAAAATAACCAGCTAACATCATAAAGACAGGATCAAATTCACACATAACAATATTAACTTTAAATGTAAATGGACTAAATGCTCCAATTAAAAGACACAGACTGGCAAACTGGATAAAGAGTCAAGACCCATCAGTGTGCTGTATTCAGGAAACCCATCTCATGTGCAGAGACACACATAGGCTCAAAATAAAAGGATGGAGGAAGATCTACCAAGCAAATGGAAAACAAAAAAGGCAGGGGTTGCAATCCTAGTCTCTGATAAAACAGACTTTAAACCAACAAAGATCAAAAGAGACAAAGAAGGCCATTACATAATGGTAAAGGGATCAATTCAACAAGAAGAGCTAACTATCCTAAATATATATGCACCCCATACAGGAGCACTGAGATTCATAAAGCAAGTACTGAGTGACCTACAAAGAGATGTAGGCTCCCACACAATAATAATGGGAGAGTTTAACACCCCACTGTCAACATTAGAAAAATCAACGAGACAGAAAGTTAACAGGAATTGAACTCAGCTCTGCACCAAGTGGACCTAATAGACGCCTACAGAACTCTTCACCCCAAATCAACAGAATATATATTTTTTTCAGCACCACACTACACCGATTCCAAAATTTACCACATAGTTGGTAGTAAAGCTCTCCTCAGCAAATGTAAAAGATCAGAAATTATAACAAACTGTCTCTCAGACCACAGTGCAATCAAACTAGAACTCAGGATTAAGAAACTCACTCAAAACCGCTCAACTACATGGAAACTGGGCAACCTGCTCCTGAACGACTACTGGGTACATAATGAAATGAAGGCAAAATAAAGATGTTCTTTGAAACCAACGAGAACCAAGACACAACATATCAGAATCTCTGGGACACATTCAAAGCAGTGTGTAGAGGGAAATTTATAGCACTAAATGCCCACAAGAGAAAGCAGTAAAGATCCAAAATTGACACCCTAACATCACAATTAAAAGAACTAGAAAAGCAAGAGCAAACACATTCAAAAGCTAGCAGAAGGCAAGAAATAACCAAAATCAGAGCAGAACTGAAGGAAATAGAGACACAAAAAACCCTTCAAAAAATCAATGAATCCAGAAGCTGGTTTTTTGGAAGGATCAACAAAATTGATAGACCGCTAGCAAGACTAATACAGAAGAAAAGAGAGAAGAATCAAATACATGCGATAAAAAATGATAAAGGGGATATCACCACCGATCCCACAGAAATACAAACTACCATCAGAGAACACTGCAAACACCTCTACACAAATAAACTAGAAAATCTAGAAGAAATGGATAAATTCCTCGACACATACACCCTCCCAAGACTAAACCAGGAAGAAGTTGACTCTCTGAATAGACCAATAACAGGCTCTGAAATTGTGGCAATAATCAATAACTTACCAACCAAAAAGAGTCCAGGACCAGATGGATTCACAGCCGAATTTTACCAGAGGTACAAGGAGGAACTGGTACCATTCCTTCTGAAACTATTCCAATCAATAGAAAAAGAGGGAATCCTCCCTAACTCATTTTATGAGGCCAGCATCATCCTGATACCAAAGCTGGGCAGAGACACAACCAAAAAAGAGAATTTTAGACCAATATCCTTGATGAACATTGATGCAAAAATTCTCAATAAAATACTGGCAAACCAAATCCAGCAGCACATCAAAAAGCTTATCCACCATGATCAAGTGAGTTTCATCCCTGGGATGCAAGGCTGGTTCAATATATGCAAATCAGTAAATGTAATCCAGCATATAAACAGAACCAAAGACAAAAACCACACGATTATCTCAATAGACACAGAAAAGGCCTTTGACAAAATTCAACAACCCTTCATGCTAAAAACTCTCAATAAATTAGGTATTGATGGGACATATCTCAAAATAATAAGAGCAATCTATGACAAACCCACAGCCAATATCAAACTGTATGGGCAAAAACTGGAAGCATTCCCTTTGAAAACTGGCACAAGACAGGGATGCCCTCTCTCACCACTCCTAGTCAACATAGTGTTGGAAGTTCTGGCCAGGGCAATTAGGCAGGAGAAGGAAATAAAGGGCATTCAATTAGGAAAACGGGGAGTCAAATTGTCCCTGTTTGCTGATGACATGATTGTATATCTAGAAAACCCCATTGTCTCAGCCCAAAATCTCCTTAAGCTGATAAGCAACTTCAGCAAAGTCTCAGGTTACAAAATCAATGTACAAAAATCACAAGCATTCTTATACACCAATAACAGACAAACAGAGAGCCAAATCATGAGTGAACTCCCACTCACAATTGCTTCAAAGAGAATAAAATACCTAGGAATCCAACTTACAAGGGACGTGAAGGACCTCTTCAAGGAGAACTACAAACCACTGCTCAATGAAATAAAAGAGGATACAAAGAAATGGAAGAACGTTCCATGCTCATGGGTAGGAGGAATCAATATCATGAAAATGGCCATACTGCCCAAGGTAATTTATAGATTCAATGCCATCCCCATCAAGCTACCAATGACTTTCTTCACAGAATTGGAAAAAACTACTTTAACGTTCATATGGAATCAAAAAAGAGCCCACATCGCCAAGTCAATCCTAAGCCAAAAGAACAAAGCCGGAGGCATCACGCTACCTGACTTCAAACTATACTACAAGGCTACAGTAACCAAAACAGCACGGTACTGGTACCAAAACAGAGATATAGATCAATGGAACAGAACAGAGCCCTCAGAAATAATGCCGCATATCTACAACTATCTGATCTTTGACAAACCTAAGAAAAACAAGCAATGGGGAAAGGATTCCCTATGTAATCAATGGTGCTGGGAAAACTGGCTAGCCATATGTAGAAAGCTGAAACTGGGTCCCTTCCTTACACCTTATACAAAAATTAATTCAAGATGGATTAAAGACTTAAACGTTAGACCTAAAACCATAAAAACCCTAGAAGAAAACCTACGCATTACCATTCAGGACATAGGCATGGGCAAGGACTTCATGTCTAAAACACCAAAAGCAATGGCAACAAAAGCCAAAATTGACAAATGGGATCTAATTAAATTAACTTCTGCACAGCAAAAGAAACTACCATCAGAGTGAACAGGCAACCTACAAAATGGGAGAAAATTTTCACAACCTACTCATCTGACAAAGGGCTAATATCCAGAATCTACAATGAACACAAACAAATTTACAAGAAAAAAACAAACAACCCCATCAAAAAGTGGGCAAAGGACATGAACAGTCACTTCTCAAAAGAAGACATTTATGCAGCCAAAAACTACATGAAAAAGTGCTTACCATCACTGGCCATCAGAGAAATGCAAATCAAAACCACAATGAGATACCATCTCATGCCAGTTAGAATGGCAATCATTAAAAAGTCAGGAAACAACAGGTGCCGGAGAGGATGTGGAGAAATAGGATCACTTTTACACTGTTGGTGGGACTGTAAACTAGTTCAACCCTTGTGGAAGTCAGTGTGGCGATTCCTCAGATCTAGAACTAGAAATACCATTTGACCCAGCCATCCCATTACTGGGTATATACTCAAAGGACTATAAATCATGCTGCTATAAAGACATATGCACACGTATGTTTACTGCGGCACTATTCACAATAGCAAAGACTTGGAACCAACTCAAGTGTCAAACAATGATAGACTGGATTAAGAAAATGTGGCACATATACACCATGGAGTACTATGCAGCCATAAAAAATGATGAGTTCATGTCCTTTGTAGGGACATGGATGAAATTGGAAATCATCATTCTGAGTAAACTATCACAAGGACAAAAAACCAAACACTGCATGTTCTCACTCATAGGTGGAAATTGAACAATGAGAACACATGGACACAGGAAGGGGAACATCACACTCTGGGGACTGTTGTGGGGTGGGGGGAGGGAGGAGGGATAGCTTTAGGAGATATACCTAATGTTAAATGACGAGTTAATGGGTGCAGCACACCAGCATGGCACATGTATACATATGTAACTAACCCGCACATTGTGCACATGTACCCTAAAACGTAAAGTATAATAATAATAAAATAAAATAAAATAAATAAATAAATAAACAGGAACAAAAAAAATTTATTTTCCCATCACATTTCAATCACTTTCACTTACTGCGTATCATTTCCCTCAGAATTCTGAACATAATTTTTTTTTTTTTTTTGAGACAGAGTCTTGCTCTGTCGCCCAGGCTGGAGTGCAGTGGCAGGATCTCAGCTCTCTGCAAGCTCCTCCTCCCGGGTTCACACCATTCTCCCCCCTCAGCCTCCCGAGTAGCAGGGACTACGAGTGCCCGCCACCACGCCCAGCTAATTTTTTGTATTTTTGTTAGCCAGGATGGTCTCAATCTCCTGACCTCGTGATCCGCCCACCTCATCCATCCAAAGTGCTGGGATTACAGGCGTGAGCCACCGTGCCAAGCCCTGAACATAATTCTTTACTGTCTTTCAGCCTCTAATGTTGCTGGGGAGAAGTCTAATATCATTTGGATTCTGACTTCAAAAAGAATAAAGCTGTTTATTCTGAGTGTGTTTGTATGTAAGTGTGTGTGTGTGTGTAAGTGTGTGTTTGGAAGTTTCTATTTTGTGTGTCTTTCCATTTTCAGATATACTATTGGAATTTTTTCTTTAATAATTTCCTCTCTTTTGTTTTTTCTCTGTGGAACGCTTACTATTTGACTGTGGACTTCCTGGATTGAAACTCTAATTTTGTTTGTATGTTTTATTTTCTATGTTTTGGAGATTTCAGTGGCTTTAGTTTTCAGTGTTTCTATTGCACTTTTTATTTCTACTATTAAACTTCTAATTTCAAGAAGTTTTGTCCTTGTGTCCTTTTTAACATGTGCTATTTTTGTTTCATGAATGCATTTTCTTTTCAGATTTTTCACAGAATATTAATGGTTTGTACCTATATTGATGGCTATTGCTCCTACTGACAGCACTAAAAGTAATACCATTTTATCCTGCTTAGCCCCCCACTGCCAGACAAAGTCTCAGCTCCATCCTGCCTTCTGTGTCAGTTACACTCCTCCTCTGCTTCTCCTGTTTTTTCTTCAACATCTTCTTGAGTTCTTTAACCATTTATTGTCATGCTAGAGGGTTCCAGGAGGAAGTAGAGATAACATGTTTTCAATTTTTAACTTAAAGACAGAACCCATGATACCTTGCAATTTTACTCCTATAATATGTCTATGCATAAATAAGTTCCATTACACTTGGTGGAGCTGGGTGGACAGGAAGGGACTTTTGGGGTATGTGTGTCTGTGTGTTGAGACGGGATTTCACTCTGGTCACCCAGGCTGGAGTGCAGTGGCATGTCTCAGCTCCCTTCAACTTCCACCTCCCAAGCTCAAGTGATCCTCTCACCTCAGCCTTCTGAGTAGCATAGCTGTGATTACAGGCATGTGCCCTGACGCTGGCTAATTTTTTTTTTTTTTTTTTTTTTTGAGGTGAAGTCTCACTCTGTGGCCCAGGTTGGAGTGCAGGGACTCCATCTTGGCTCACTGCAACCTCCACCTCCCGAGTTCAAGCGATCACCGTGTCTCGGCCTCCCGAGTAGCTGGGATTACAGGCCTGCACCACTACACCCAGCTAATTTTGTATTTTTTTTAAGTAGAGACTGTGTTTCAACATGTTGGGCAGGCTAGTCTGGAACTCCTGACCTCAGGTGACCCGCCCACCTCAGCCTTCCAAAGTGTTGGTATTACAGGCATGAGCCACTGCTTCTGGCCTGAACTTTCTTTTTATTCGTCAGCCTGAAAGAAAAGGACTTGCATTTTTATTGCTTTGTTTTTTTGTTTTTGTTTTGTTTTGTTTCCATTTCCATTGTGTCTCCCCTCTCCTGTAGTTAGCTCATTCTATGAATGTTTGGCATCCTGGTTACACAGTATCTTGCATATTTTGTTTACACTTCTCTCCTACTTTCTATTTTTTTCCTTAACCTCAAAAGATTTCCCGAATTCATCCTTCATATTATTACCTTGATATTTAATTATACCCATTTTATTATGGACTGATGTTTGTATTTCTCATTGGACTTTTGTACCTATATTAAATTATTTTGATATTTAAAGAAATATGGTTCCACTGTGAAGAAATCGGAGAACATATTAAAAACTGTATACATTAAATCTATGATCACATTCTGGAGCCAATAATCTGTAACTCACATTCTAGAGTTAACATTTTGATAACAATTTGTATTACTTTAAGCACTCATGCATTTTATTTACTCATTTTTTACAAAACAGAATCATGCAGACTAGTCTTTTTAACCTTATTTTTTCACTTAATAATGTAATATTGTCATTCATTCTCATAAACACATTGTTATTTACATTACAATTTTTAATAGCTATATAGCCTATCTTTGCTTAGATACACCATAATTCATTTTCCATTTCCTATTAATAGGTATTAAGACAGTTATCATTTTTTTCTTTATCACAATGAATATACTCATAAATAATTTTTCAGGAGTTTCCAAATACTCTTCCTAAAAATCTTTTTATATACTGCCAGATTGCCCTCTGGAAAGGTTAGACCAATTTACATGCTTATCTATAGCGCCTTTTTCTCCATATCTTTTTTGATTTCTCCAATCAGTTAGAGGTGGAAGAAAGGCAGTTCATTCTTGTTTCAATTTGAATTTTTATAACTATGAGGATTAACATTCTTTTCAAATATTTATAAGTCATCTATATTTATTCTACTGTGAATTATTTCTTCATGCTGTTTGCTCATTTTTTATCAAATTTTATTTATTAAATTTTTTAATTACTAAACCTAGCTGCCCTCTTTGCCACTAATGAAACAATGTATATGCAAATATATATAAGTTATAAAAAATGTTCTCATCTCATCTGCACACTCCTTTCCCAACCCAGGGGATTAATGATCTGATGTTCGCCCTTCCACAGCCTCCTCTGTGCTGACATGCACATAACATTTGCATAAGGATGTTTGTTCTTCCCAAAATGGGTTTCTACTATACATATGATTATGCAATTTGTTTTATTTTTAATTATGAAAAATTTCAAGCATACAGGAGTCCAGAGTAGTAAAATAAACACCAAGTAAGCAGCATCTTCTGTGATTTAAAAACATTAACATTTTGCCATATTTTCTCGTGTTTTAAAGAAATCGTGTTAAAGATACAGCTGATATCTAACCCAGTCCTATTACCCAGACAGCTGCTGTCACAGATCTGGCATGAATGTTTCCTGATTAAGTTCTTAAACTTATACATCTATGTCAAGACCTAATTTAAACACACAAACACACATATCATGTATATATATATATGTATATATATACATATATATGTAGATTTGTAAAAATGGATTGTTTTGTGCTTTTTCTAAACACATTATGTACTAAATTGTATTTTTACTCAGCATTTTATTTTTGAGATCTACCCACACACACACTCACTTTAACTTACTTTAATAACTCTAGGTAGCATTCATAGGTTATACAAATGTACCAAAATGTATTCATTCATTTATTGATGAAAGTTTAGTTTGCCAGAGGATTTCACTACTATCAACAAAGCAGCAATGTACATTTTTGTACCTGCCTTTCTGTGTGTGTATATATATATGTATATATATACATTATATATGTATATGTGTGTATATATATACATGTATATGTGTGTGTATATATATACATGTGTATATGTGTATATATATACATGTATATATGTGTATATATATACATGTATATATGTGTATATATATACATGTATATATATGCAAATATTTTATAGAATATGTTTCTACAGGTAAAACCACTAGGCATAAGATATAGGTATCTATTACTTTACTAGATAACACAAAATTAACCTTATAAACAGTTTCTTTTTTTTCTAAATAGTAGAGCATCAGTTTTCTCATTCTTGCCAAATTGTGTTATTGTCATACTTATTTTATTTCTATTTGCTGGACATAAAATTATACTAATTATATTCATTTGCCTTGTCTAGTTGCAATGAAGTTTAATAGCTATTCATGTTTAGTGAAGCACCTTGATTTTATCATTTCATTTAAATAGCCATTGTAGGATTTATTTAATAAAATTTAGAATAATTCCAACATCCATTCTCAAAGGGCTTTACCCTGTGTCCTTGTGAGAGTTAGATATTAGATCTTGTCTTAACAGTTGCAAATATGGTGGTTGAAACAGTGTGAGATTTCATTGGTTTCTTTATTGTGCATTTCTTTCCCTATCAGTGAGGCTGAATGTATTTTCACATATTTATTGACCATTTCAATTCTTGAATTGCTTACTTTTGTGCTTTTTCTACTTTTCCGTGGTTGCTTGCCTTTCTTTTTGATAAATTTATAAGGAACTCTTTTTACTATTAAATCTTAGCCACTTGATGTATTGAAAATGGTTTGTTTGGCTGGGCATGGTGGCTCACACCTGTAATTCCAGAACTTTGGGATGCTGAGGCAGGTGGATCACCTGAGGTCAGGAGTTCGAGAGCAGCCTGGCCAACATGGTGAAACCCCGTCTGTACTAAAAATGCAAAAATTATCTGGGCGTGGTGGTGCATGCCTGTAATCTTAGCTACTTGGGAGGCTGAGGCTGGAGAATCACTTGAACCCTGGAGGTGGAGGTTGCAGTGAGCCAAGATCAAGCCACTGTACTCCAGCTTGGGGGACAGAGCGAGATTCTGTGAAAGAAAGAAAGATAAGAAAGAAAGAGAGAGAGAGAGAGAGAGAGAGAGATGAAAGAAAGAAAAAGAAAGAAAGAAAGAAAGAAGGAAGGAAGGAAGGAAAGAAAGAAAGAAAAAGAAAGAAAGAAAGAAAGAAAGAAAGAAAGAAAGAAAGAAAGAAAGAGAAAAGAAAAGAAAATGGTTTGTTTATGTCTTTCTTCTGTTTACTCTGAATATGTGCCTTTCTTTGTTCACTATGATGGTCATTAATACATCTATATTTTGTTTGTTTGTGAGGGCTGGGTCTCCTGTGTTCCACAGAAAAGTGTTTTCCATCTTTCTACAGGAAGAAGGGCAGGAACACACCCTCACAGGCTCTTCCCTGGTTGCATTCATGCACTGTGTCCCGCTTCTCAGTGGAACCAGCTATCAGCACCATGGACAGAACCCGGGAGATTTGGGTCCTCAGAGCAAGTAAAATGATTCAGGAGTATCTGGCCAAGGCACTAACTACAGAGATTTTTATTTCATGTAAATAAACAGTTTTCTGTTTGACTTCAAGGCCAGGATCCCATTTTCCTTTTGCAGTTCTTCTGACGAAGTTAATGTTAATAAGCACAAGATGAAACTTAGGTTCAACATGATCTGTACTTTACAAATCAAAATAAAGAAGATTACCAACACAGTCACAGACACAGGTATAACAAACTTTTCAAAATGCTTTAATATTTAACAACAAACAGGCTACTTTCTTTCCTATCTTTTAAAAAAAAGGTCTGTTTCTCAAAGGCATAAAAATACCTTGAGCAATTTGTATTAATATTGTATCATGCCTTGTGCCTTATAGAATGTTGATCCATTTCGTTGTCCATGAAAAATTAATTTATGATGAAGTAATGGAAAAATACTGATGCCGAAGATAACACTATATTTTAGACCATTTAATGAGTGCTGAATTACAAAGGATATTTACCGTAATTCTGCAATAGACCAGGCCTACCTAAACAACAACCAGTTTTTAAATTTTTCAACTGCTAAGGTGAAACATGGGACAAACCTAGGAAATACCTGATATATTGCAAAGGAGGCTACAAAGACCAGTGGTATATTTTTCAAGAAACCAAAAGGGGCATGAAATCCTCAAAACTATGTCCAAAACAATTTACCAAGCTTAGCCCTCAAAAAATATCCAAAATATTGCTTTGCAAATAAGGAAAGTTGGGTTGTTTACCATGTTCACTTCTAAGGAATCATCTTCTCTAGAAGAATGATGGTATAAAGGCCAGGTGGTTCACACCTATAATCCCAGCTCTTTGGGTGGCCAAGGTGGGAGGATTGGTTGAGGTCAGGAACTTGAGGTGAGCCCAGGCAACGTTAAGAGTGATAGCATAGCCGAGTTTGTCTCAAAGATAGCCATTTTTTAAATGACATTGAAAGCATTAAACCCAGAGTAGTGCTGAGTATTAAAACATAAACATGGTTTTTGCAGAAAAGTGAAACTACTTATAGGAAGTGTACAAGTCTGTGGAGGAGAATAAGGTTCTAACACCATGAGATGGCTCTGATCCTAAAATTTGCACCACATAAGTGATCACTTGGGCTAAGCTTTAGCAGATAAATAGTGACTCTTATTAAAATACAGTTGTGTTGGGGGCTGAGCGTTGTGGCTCATGCTTATAATCCCAGCACTTTGAGAAGCTGAGGCAGGTGAATCACTTGAGGTCGGGAGTTTGAGACCAGCCTGGCCAACATGGCAAAACCCTGTCTCTACTAAAAAAAAATTAGCCAGGCATGATGGCACACGCCTGTGGTCCCAGCTACTTGGGAGGCTGAGGCAAGAGAATTGCTTGAACCCGGCAGGCAGAGGTTGCAGTGAGCCAAGACTGTGCCACTACACTCTGGCCTGGGTGCCAGAGCAAGACTCCGTTTCAAAAAATAAATAAATGCAATACAAATGTGTCATTTTGGAATGTCCACATATGGTCATATTAAGCCCCAAAGAACAATGGAAGCCATAGCAGAAGCCACTCTGATGGGAGCAGGAGGGAAAATCTAGTGGCAGAAGTACCAGCCAGAAAGAGTGGATACAGACAGTGCTTTAACATGTGTGTTTCTGGACAGAAACAGATGTTATAAAGACACTAAGAAGTTCAGGTTGGCACTTAACCTGGAGAAAGGGAATCTAAGAGTGACAGACAGTGCTCAGTATAGCTTCAACATTAAGACTATAGGTTTTAAAGGCAGTTAGCCTGGGCTCACATCCTAGTTTTTATACCCACTCATTTAATTAAAACTCCTTTAGCTTCAATGTTCTGACCCTAACATGAGTGCATTAATATTTTCCTCTCAAGATCATTGTAAAAATAAATAAGATATTAAATAAGTACTTAGCATAGCATATGTCATGTGACAAGCACTTGATGTGCCATAATGAGTAATTCACAGTTTTGTCTGTGACTAATCCTCAGCTGTCCCTTTATGGATGTCCACTGGTTGCTGCTGCCAATGGTAACAGTTTTTTCTTCCACCGTGGCAGACCTTCCTCTGTGTTCTAGATTTCAAGTGAGCTGTCCAGGCTAGGCTGGCCAAGGTCATCTCCGGAGAAGGAAATATGTCATATACAAAGGACATAATGTCTGTTTGAACAGACCTGGGGTTCAGGAATGCACAATTGCAAAGGAAAAATATAAATATGAATTTCATTATAGAAAAAGTAAAGGAGATGAGTAGGGAAGCTTATAATATCGTACTATATGCTTGGTACTACACTAGGTAATTTCACTTACGTTATTTGCACTATATGCTTGTAAAATTATTTACATTTATTTACAAAGTAAATTTATTTACATTTCATTTGACGTTCATCACAATCTTGTAACAGAGGCACAAGTTTCATCTATGGGTTAGAAAATTAAGACCCTGAGGTTGTACAGCGTATAGGAGGCAGATCCAGAAAAATAACTAAAATAATGTACATCAAAGAAACAAATGCAAAATGGAGCAGAGTTTTAAAAGAAAGCATTCAGAGATGCCCCAAAATCTTCCTGAGATTTTCTCTGTATAAGCAATTCTGAGCCCTTTGGAGTTTACAGCAAAAGTAACATGGGGTTGTTGCAAGATTCCCAAGTTGCTAGAGTTTGAGCACAGCACGGTCGTCAGTTCTGCATTGCAAGAAGCTGTGCACTTGCCTAGAAAGTTGCAAGTGTCGTTGATCCTCCTGGTGATTCTGACATGAACATCTTGATGTTCATATGCCCTATGAGGATCAAGGCAGGAGCGAGCAATTGCCACTTATATTTTTCTTTTTTCTATTTTTTTTTTGTTTGTTTGTTTGAGATGGAACCTCGCTCTGTCGCCCAGGCTGGAGTGTGGTGGTGCGATCTCACTGCAAGCTCCACCTCCCGGGTTCACGCTATTCTCCTGCCTCAGCCTCCCGAGTAGCTGGGACTACAGGTGCCCGCCACCACGCCTGGCTAATTTTTTTGTATTTTTAGTAGAGACAGGGTTTCACCGTGTTAGCCAGGATGGTCTCAATCTCCTGACCTTGTGATCCGCCTGCCTCAGCCTCCCAAAGTGCTGGGATTACAGGCGTGAGCCACCGCGCCGGCCTATATTTTTCATGATGGATAGGGCAAGAAAAGTTGAACACTCGTAACCTAACATGTGGGATATCTCACCATTGGTCAAACTCTTGGGCGACAGCAAAAGGGAATATCAGGAGGAAACTAGAATTTTATATATTAAGACTTGTTATTTTCATTCTGTCCTAAAGATTATTGAATATCTTTCCTGAGAATGCTAGGTAGTACTCTACGGTCTAAGGAGTTCCACTGCAAAAAGTTTTAAGGAAATGATACCGAGAGAATAAAATCAGACTGCCCGGCTGCTGAAGGTCCTGGTGATTTTTTTCTTATACGTAAGGAGACTGAGATTTGAGAAATTAGGTGACCCAATGAGAACTACCTACAGAAGTTTAGCAATATTGGGTGTCATTTCCTTGTGGGGATCTGTCACTGCTGCTGACAGAAAAAGCTGAGGTTTCTACTATTACTGGAATTTCTACCCATTAGAGAAAGCTTTGAGCAACCCACTCATGAATACATTAAATATAATTCAAATGCATTTATTTATTCAATTACAAATATCAAGCATTCTTTATATGTTAGGCACTGTGCTAGCTAGCAGCTGAGCCTACTGGGAAGAGGAGATAGATATTGTTTCTTCCTTAAAATAGCTTAAAATTAAAAGAGGGTAAGATGACAAAATTAGGAATATAAACCGTCATAAATTTTAAGGTAAGTCAAGCAAGTGTTAGGAGAGCAAATAGCAATACGGTGTTAAGAAAAATTATTAAAAACTTGGCACTAAGACAACGTGGGGAGTGACATGTCTGTTCAACGAGGATTATGTAATTATTTATGGAATGGTACCTGTGTTTGACTTTGCTGTTTACTACTGAGGGCTCAGACTCCATAAATTTACATGTTAACTTGCAGATTTCTGTCTGGAAGAGACGTTAACCCCAAAGTTTACAGTGTTACTGCCCTGTAGGACTTTAACCAGTTTTGTCTCTAGCTCAGCAAACTTATTTTAAAATACCTTACCTGGTGGACTATAAATACCTTATTCCTCAAAATGCTCTTTGAACTAGCTTTACCAATCTATCAGTTTCCATGTTAATGAAGAAACCGAATAAAATATTTTATGCATGTTTAGTCTTTATTCATATGAGAGTCATGTTTTAAATTTTTTTAAACTAATTATTTGACAGCAATAGGAACCATTTCTAGGAGGATGGGCGCATCAGTCAGCTTGGGCTGCTATACGAAGTACCATAGACTGGGAGGCTTAAGCAACATGCATGTATTTTGCACAGTTTTGGAGCCTGGAAAGTCCAAGGTCAAGATGTTAGCAGATTTGGTTCTTGGTGAGGGCCTCCTCCTGACTTGTAGACAACTGGTTTCTCACTATGTCTTCACACGGCCAAGAGAGAGTGAGCTCTGATCTCTCTTCCTCTTCTTGGAAGGACACAGATCTCACCATGAGGGCTCAATTCTCATGACCTTATCTAATTACCTCCCAAAGACCCCAACTCCAAATGCCACCACATTGGGGATTAGGGATTCAACATATGAATTTGAGGGGTGCAGAGAGATGCAAACATTCAGCCATACCAATGGGGTGGGAGTTATGAGACAAGGCTTGCAGGATAAGGTTGTGGATGATGCAGCAATTGATGGAAACTGATGTGGTATGAAGACGGCATAATGCTGTTGAAAGAGCTCTGGTGTCAGGCAGATCTGAATTCAAATTCTGCATTCAAGACTTAACAGCTTTTAATAGAACCAGTCAGGGCCTCAGTTTCCTCCACAATGAAATGGAGCTGGTAATAATAACAATATCAGAGGGATATTGTGATGATAATTATAAAATAACATATGTGAAACATATAGTTATGCTCTCTGGTACACAATGCTTAGTGAACCAAAGTAAGTTCCTTTCCTAGCCATTCATTGGCATTAATCTGGGAATTTCCAAAGGAATAAAAACTGGAAACTCAGTTCCACAGTCTCACTTACCAGGTCTCTCCTTGACATTCCTGTGATAATGGGAATGGATTAATTATCTCTTCTATACAAATTCTATAAAATTTTCCACCAAAACATTTAGTAGACATAGTAGCCCAGAAACTCTTTTAATTTAAGCAGCTATATAGACCCTAAATTTCATCTCAGGTTTCAAATTTTCAGGACCTAGTGGAGCCTAAGAAAAATAATTACACAAATAGATTTTATCTCATCAATGCAAGCTTGATTCAGTATTTACGAAAATTGGATAAAGATCAGCTTTCTGTTACTTACCTTTGCTCAGCTAAACCTACTTCAAAGATTAACAATGTGGAGAAAATTTTTGAAGGAATTTTTAATGTAGTTAACAAATCAAACACTATTTCCATGTGTACATTAATTTCACTTAAAATATACATCAAATGATACGTAAAAATAAAATGTTCTTATCTAGTCTTTAAAACTGGTCCCCAATGGCTGTTTATCAAGCTACAACTTCATCACTTTCAAGTATGTGAAGTAAGTTAAATAAATCTAATGTAAATGAGTGTTGCTAAAGGTATTCTATAGTTTAGATTTTTCACTAATTTAAATCAAACTCCCATATTAGTTCAAATTGGCTTTTAGAGTAAATCCAGTTTTATACCATCTTGCAATATACATAAACACTCACTCCATGGCACAGTCTGAGGTTAAATTAGTGATTTGCTGAAAATTACAATATGCAGTGCTGATTTTTTTAAGATTCTTTAAAGGGAGCTGGGCATGGTGGCTCATGCCTGTAATCAGAGCAATTTGGGAGGCTGGAGTGGGAGGAATGCTTCAGCCCATGAGTTCAAGACTGGAGTGAGCTATGATTGTACCACTGCACTCTAGTCTGGGCAGTGGAGCAAAAGGCCTCTAAAATTGTTAATATTTTTTAAAGACTCTTTAAAGGAATGGGATAGAGACGCAGATTATTACAAATGATTTTTAATGTCCTCTAGGTTCTTAATACATTTGCTTTTAAAAATTCTGATTTCTTGTTCTCATTTTACTTTCTCTCTCATCTACACATTTTTACATCTCATGAAAGTAAATAATGAAACCACTTATTGCCAACCCTTATTTTTTAGCCTTATTCTTCCCATAATATGCTTCTAGATGTTAACAATACTGTGTCTGGCTAGGGAAAAAATGTATTTCCTAATTTTTTGAAATTTGGATGAATATTTAAAGTAATTAAGATTTATCAAACATTTAGAACATGTCAGGCATTGATTAAATAACTTGATATGAATTAACTAATTTAATCCTCACAATAACTCTATGAATTTGTCATTATTATTATACCAACTTTACAGATAAAGTAATGGAGAATTTAAATACGTCAGCTCAAGGGCCCATTGATAGTAACAATGGAGACAGGCTTCGAACTCAGGCAGTATAGCTTAGGAGGCTGTGCTCTTAACTACTACTTCCAGATTTCTCCCAAACATCAAACATCTGTATTGCCTAAATGTCACTCCGTTATAACCAATTGTAACTATGACACTTTTCCTTAGGAAAGGAATCCTAGCAGTTAATTTTATATGTCAACTTGACTGGGCCACAGGGTGTCCAGATATTTGGTTAAACATTATTCTGGGTATGTCTGTGAGGGAGTTTCTGGGTGAGATTAGCATTTTGGTTGTTAGACTGAGTAAAGCAGATGGCCCTCCCCAATATTGTGGGACCTCATCCAATATGTTAAAGGTCTGAATAGAAGAAAAGGCTAAGCAAGAAATAACTCACTCTCTCTGCTTGGCTGTCTTTAAGTGAAGCCATTGGTCTTCTGCCTTTAAACTTGGACTGGAAATTACATCATCAGCTCTCCTAGTTCTCAGGGCTTCAGACAACAGATCTTGGACTTCTTAGTCTCTCTTATTGTGTGAACCAATTCCTTATAACAAATTCCTTTCTGCATGGGCATGTGTGTGTGTATGTATGTGTGTGTGTATATATATATTATATAGAGAGAGATCTATGTATGTGATATATATTACATATATAAAACTATAAGACATCTATACATAAGGTCTATATGTAAGATTTATATATAATGTATATATAAGATGTATAGATATATATGAAGATACCGCTGTGTATCTATCTATGTATCTGTATCTGTATCTGCATCTATATCTATATCCATATATCTGTATCTGTATCTGTAACCTTATCTTTCCTCTTGGTTCTGTTTCTCTGGAGAACCCTGACCAATACAGGGACACATGAGATTTTCCCTAATGAGTGTACACTTTTCTCAGTATTATGTATTAAGATATGGAATATTTTACTGATATTAAGCATATTTATACATATAAATAATTTGTAAATTACTCCTATTCCTTTTCATTCCAAAATGAGTATAAGCTATGAAATATCTCTATATATAGTATCTATATACTGAACCAACGGTTCCATTGGTTAGTATCTCTACACTTGGACCACCCCAAATACCACCCCAGCTAATGCCGCTGGCCCCTCCACCCCAGGACAGCTTAGCATTTGATCCTCAGTTTTCTTCCATGCTTCAGTTCAGCTTATTCCCTTTCCTTGTTTCCTTCAAAGGTGATAGAAGTAACCTTGGTTTACATGCCTAATATTATAGTATTTATCAGGCCTGTGGAATTTTCTTGAAAATATGTCTGTCTTTTTTCCCTTACACTAATTAAATAGAGCTGTTCTTCCCCTATGATCTGTAGGGTTTCATAAATATTAATCTAGGCTAGGGTTTTGTTGTATTAAGTCTTTTGTAGATTTGTGAAGAGACATAAAACTATAATCTCTTTGTGAATCTCAAGATTTGTGGCTAAGTAACTAAAGCAAGCCAGCACACCTTTAAGGAGCCCACAAACTACTATTTAGAAGAAAGTTCAGGAGTGGAGGCTGGCTTCTGCTTTTAAGAACTCTTAGCAGGTGACAAATAATTGTCTTTGAGCATATCTGTAAATAAGATCTGCAAATGAATAAAATTGCAAATTTGAAAAGATAGTTTACTTTTCAATAAAGTTTACGGCAGATTAGTTAACAGTGTCAGGTTCTCATTACTTCAGAGGCAGGGGAGAAAGAGAATTGTAAGCTACAACCGTAGAGAATTATCAGGATATTATCATCAAGCCCAGCAGGAATTTCATGGTTGGACAAAGCACAACGCTATATGGTGCAACTTCATAAACCCTGAGGTCCAATTCAATGACTTTTATTCCCAATCACTCTTTGTTTAACATGAAAACTCGGTCACTGGAATTTGCCTTTGCAGTTTGTGGCTTTCTGGACCTTTAAATTAAATATATGTTAGGAACTACACACATTCAGCAAAGAATGTAAGCTCAGGGATCAATCTAAAAGAACACCCATTTCTCTCACCAAAAAGTGGGGAAAGGTAGGTTTGGAGAGGTGCAGCAATTGGTCAAATGCTAGTTTTAGGTCATAGCTGGAAAAAAAAATCCACGTGAACTGGTGCCCAGTCCAGAGGTCCTCCCAGAGCTCACTACGCACACTATATGATACATTGTGAAATGTGTCCTCCTGTTTTGTCTGTAAAATGCCCTTCCTTTAAATTCCATAGCTGAAAAAGACACAATGGACCAAACTGTGGCCGAGAAGCAGAAACAGAGAAACAGTAAGTGGTTTTGACTCCACTAGAATAGATTCCAGAGGGCACCTCCAGCATTCTCTAAAGAACATTCAGCCAGAGCCCCAGGGGGGCATCTTTACAAATTAGCATGCTGCTTCCTCCACAAACTAAAGGTTAAATGTTTGAACTTCATATATCACTTCTACGTCAAACCCCAAAGTGCTGTACTTCAGGGAAAGAAAAGGTACACCCTCTGATTCATAGGTGAAAAGGGAACAAACCATTTGACTTTTGAAAATGAGTTAATGAGGGAACAATGTAAGGTGCCTTTAAGGGAGACAGTCACCTGAATTTGGGATCTGTTGAACTGAATTTCACACACAGAGATAAACATGTTTCAAGCAGATGTTTAGTGCTAGCTCCTGTGCTACCTGCAGAGATATAAAGGGAAAAAAATACCAACTCTGCTTTGAAGGACTTACAGTCTAATGGGAATAAAAGGCGTCTAAAACTATATTGCTGTATAATAAGGAAAGTAAAATCTAGAGATGCTAGTAGAGCATAAAAGAAGTGTACATCATGGTTTAGGATTTGGGGGCGGTGGTGTGGGTGGCTCTTGAAGGGGATGCTGTCTGAACTGAGTCTTGAAAGCCAGGTGGGGAAAGGTAGAAAGGCCACTCTAGACAGACGATATAAGCAAAGACATAGAGGTGACATAAGATGGAGGGTAAGAATTTTGAGTTTTGAAAGACTCACATCTCATGTAGAAGGCTTGAAGTCATTGCAGTGGAGATGAAAAGCCTCTTCCAGGCCCTCTGATTGAAGATCTTGAAGGCCAAGCTAAGGCTCTAGCTTTTATTTTGAAGGATGTAGGGTGGCAGAGAAAAAATATGTGTGGTATATGTGGATTATTCTGCAGAGAGTATAGAGATCCTACAAAAGAACGAACGAAAAAGGCAGGAGGAGCATTTGAAAACCCTTGCAATAGCCCATGTAAAAGCTGGTACAAACCCAAAAGGCAGTCATGGTCGAGACAGAGTGGAGGGGAAATGGTACTAAAAAGTGAGATTTAGGGATTAATTGGGACAGAGGGATAAAAGGTTAAGAGGAAATTAAAATGACTTTAATTAGTTCATGAACAGATTTTGTTTCCCATTTTTGGAAAGAGAGTGAGCAAGTCTTTGTTTTACAGAGGGTAGCTAAAACCAATTAGGCAAAAGTGAAAATTTATGATTGCTATCATCTGGAAGTTCAAGTGTATGTAGAGAAGTATGTGCAAATGCTGAGTGGCCAATCAAGCAGACTATACTGGTATAAGCCACTGTCTCTGGGCTGTAAAGACGTCCTCCTCCGTTCTGCTTCATGGAGCTGGGGCTGGAACTCTGCAAGCATTCTTTCTGCTTTGTCAGTTGCCTCCCTTTAAGCAGGACCAGAGTGAAATAAAAGGCAGGTAGAGAGGTATAAGAGCCCTGTCCCTTCCTGAATTGCTTGTTGTTCCTGTAAGAGACACTTCAGCAATTGGCCCTTTTCCTGGAAGTAGCATTGGCTCCAATCTCCAGTTTTTTTGTGTGTGTTTGTTTTTGAGATAGGGTCATGCTTTGTCACCAAGCTGGAGTGCAGTGGCGTTAATATGGCTCACTGCAACCTCAACTTCCTAAGCTCAAGCAATCTTCCCACCTCAGTCTCCCAAGTAGCTAGAACCACAGGTGGGCAACCACACCTGACTAATTTTTTAAAATTTTTATAGAGATAAGAGTCTCCTCATGGTGCCCAGGCTGCTCTCAAACTCCTGGGCTCAAGCAATCTTTGCACCTGGGCCTTCCAAAGTACTGGGATTACAGGTGTGAGCCACCATACCCAGCCTAGTGTTTTTTGTTTTGCGTTGTTTTGTTTTAAGGCGCATCCAGAAGTAGCCTCATTTCACCTCCTGAAAGATAAGAACACCACTTAGACAGCACTTCCTGCCTCCTCAGAGAATCCTAGCTCTGCTAGACCCAGGCTCTGGGATGCTGAGGCATTGTAATAAGTCAGCAATGTCTCCTCTTCAAAAAGCCTGAGGTCTAGCTCTGCAAGGCTTCTCCCCCAATGCTGGAAGGTTCTGAGAACCCCTGGCTTTCCCTCATGCCCCAGCCCTAGGTGGCCTTAGATATTTGTGTGAAACGCCTAATACATTGGTAGTAGTTAATATTTTAGAGAATATGTGGGATTACTCAAAAATCCAGGAGAGGAGTCTTCCTCATGAATTCCTCACTCACTTGTATCTGTGTGTGTGTGTGTGTGTGTGTGTGTCTGTGTGTCTGTGTTTCCACTGATACCTTTCACTGTGTGTAGCAAAAGAAATACTTAATTTTTTTTTTTTTTTGGAGACGGAGTCTAGCTCTGTCTGTTGTCAGACTGGAGTACAGTGATGCGATCTTGGCTCACTACAACCTCCTCCTCTTCCCAGGTTCAAGCAAATCTCCTGCCTCAGCCTCCAGAGTAGCTGGGATTACAGGCATGCGCTGCCATGCCTAGCTAATTTTTGCGTTTTCAGTAGAGACAGGGTTTCATTATGTTGGCCAAGATGGTCTCGATCTCCTGACCTCTTGATCTGCCCACCGCAGCCTCCCAAAGTGCTGGGATTGCGGGTATGAGCCACCACACCTGGACAATGCTTAATATTTTTTGAGTGAATGGAAGAAAGTATAGAAAAAAGAGGGGGGAAAGAAAGAAAGCTGAATAAGATAATCTTCAGGTTGGAGGTGTGATAGAGGCTACTAGTTGATTACTCAATATCTATTCTCCCTTTATTATTAAGATTTTATTTGAGCTATTAATGAGTCTATTTCTGAGATCTTTGCACTTAGGGTAATAACAAGTGACAGCAGATGACAGAAATGTTGATTATGACTTCCAAGAAGGATCCTTAAAGAGCACTGATTCTTCCAGGAATACACTTCTTTTCTTTTTTTTTTTTTGGTCTTTTCTCCTTCCTCCTTTTTGCCATGCAAGGGCAGGAGCTCCAGCAATCATAATGAGCTATGACGTAACTTTGAAGATCGTGGATTAGAAAGAGAGAAGGAGTCTTGGTTTCTAATGGCTAAAGCTGCCATACACACCCCAAGCTGGCTGCTTATCTGTAAGACTTGTTTGAATGAAAGAGAAATAAGCTTCTATCATGTTAAACCAATGTTTTATTATATATAGTACAATATATTATAGTTCAAAGTGATATAAATGGTCTTAAAAATGATCTTCAAGAGGTATTTGAAAGTCTTATTGGAATTTTATATCCATTGTTCACCCCATAAATGCTGGCAGGAAGTTTTTATTAAAGGAAAGAATGGATTTATACTCATTGTTCCTGGATCTAATTAATGAGCATCATCAAAAATATCCATTTCTTCTTCACTAGGAAAGCATTTGGTTTCTAAGAATAGTGATCACACTCCTCACATCTCCAGCTCCTTCCTTCTTTTTTCCAATTAGACGTGGTTTAAAATTCCCATCTTAATCCCCAGATAATGACCAAAAGCAGGGATTCCTGTATGGTGTTTACCAACAGTTTCCTCATAAGACTGTCACTGCTGTCCATCCTGTGACCACAGGAATGTTAGTAAAATGTAACATTTGGTACTGCTGCCTGCAAATGTGCTTTTGCTGCACCGGGGAGCCCAGCTGAACAGCTAAGGAAGGAAGATGGAGCCCCTCAGATGCTCCACTTCCCTGATGAACATCCTCATTAAGAATGCCTACATACATCAATTAAAGATTTCATATTCTTTTTTTAAAAGCCATATTATCTAATGAGAGTGTAGCGTGTGGTTAACAGTGCATTCTATAGCCAGGTGGCATAGGGTCAAAGCCCAGCTCTGCTTGTCACTTGGTCTTGCCATAAATCAGGATCCTCATCTGTAAGAGACCTTGAGAGTATCACCTCCATGCAATGATTGTGAGGATGAAACGTGCACGGAAATCCCTATGTAAAGACTTAGAATTGCTGGCACGTGTATCTCATCAAAGTTTCAGAAAATCAGAATAGTTGTTACTTTATAAATGTCTGCTATTTCTATTCCTACCTAGTAGTGGTATTGAGTAAGTTAACTACATTCATATTCTGTTGTTCTGAGAATCCTAACAGGTTCTTAGATTCACTTTCTAAATCTGAGAATAACTTATAGATTTCCTTCTTCCTGGAATGGATGTCCCTTTTTCTTCTCAGTAGTCTTATGAATACTTTCTGATTCAACTCAAGCATCCCACATTTCTTGTTATATGTCTTCTTCCCTGAAACAGCAAGCTTCTCAAGGGCAAAGACGGCATTCTATTCACATTTGACTTTCCTAATGTATAATATAATATCTGGCCTCCTATAGATGATTACTACATGTTTGTTGAATGATAATGAGTTATTGAACCATGAAAATAAGGGCTGTGAATAAAAATAATTATTTCATTATATCTCCTCCTTCTTTGCTTTTTTCAAGAGCAAGGCCTTATTTTTTTTTCTTTTTTTTAAAAAAATAACTAACTTTTTTTTTTTTTTTTTTTTTTCAGAGTAACTATCACTACATACCAGACTCTGGGCTAAATGTTTTACACTATTTACATTGTTTCACTCAATTTTCACAAAAATCCTGTGAGACAGATATTATTAGTCCCATTTTATAAATGAAGCAACCAAGGCTTTAAAGAATGTTAGCAACTTCCCTAAGTTTACATGGCTAATAATTTGTGGATTGGATATTCAAACTTAGTTCTCTCTGATCCCAAGGCTGTACTTTAATCAGAATGCTCCACAAGGGCTTTTTGCAACTCAATGTGAATGTGACAAATCACTGGGGATCTTGTTAAAATGTAGATTCTGATTTCGGTAGCTCTAAGCTGAGACCAGAGATTCTACATTCCTAATGCACCCTGAGAGGATGCTGATGCTGTGTAGACCACCCGCTGAGGAGATGCAGTTGCTTAGGTGTACCTCTGCTGCTCCAACCTATGCATTCTGCTGGACTCAGTGCTTGGATTGGCTCTGGCTCAGCAGCAAGCACACGACAGAGTTCCTTTCCTTGATGGCAGTGGTCTTGGCTGCAGTCTCTTCCCATTCTCCTCCTCACCACTGCCCTCTCTCTTTGACCGGTCTTGTTTTGGTGCTTCCTGCTTCATGACCCCACTGCCCACTTTCTCACTCCTTACGCTGCCTTGACATCAGTGCTTTCCTTGCCTGACACTCACAGCACCATTGGAAACATTAACTGATAGATCTTTAGCTTTTGGCTTTTTATTTTTATAACTTTAGAAAAAACATCTCACTGTCATCCAGGCTGGAGTGCAGTAGTGTGATCACAGCTCACTGCAGCCTCCAAGTCTTCCCACCTCAGCCTCCAGATCAGCTGGGACTCTAGGTGTCCACCATGATCCCTGGCTAATTTTTTAAATTGCTTCTTTTCTTTTTTTTTGGTAGAGATGTGATCCCACTAGCTTGCCAAGGCTGGTCTCGAACTCATGGCTTCAAGCAATACTCCAGCCTTGGCCTCTCAACGTGCTGGGATTACAGGAGTAAGCCACCATGACTGGCCTCGCTCTTGGCTTTTAAATTTAGAGTTACTAAGAAATATATTCAGCAACATGGCTGAATAATAAAACTAACACTGACTAAATAAAGTAAATAAAAAATAGTAAAACTAACACGGACACTCTTTTATCTTGAAACATATAGTAATCCTGAATTTTTTTTGAAAAGCATCAGAAATATATATAGTCAAGTTTGAAAGATGGTAATCTAACTTTCTTTCACAAAAACAAAAGAGAAAATTCATAACCAAGGCAGTTATTTTACAAGCTGACTCAGTAGCAGTCCAGAGGGTAAAAGCAACATATAGGCCTGAGCCCTTTGAGAGGTTGTGATTTAACATCCATCCAGGAACTGTAGCTGTATTCTTGAAGACTGTATGAGACGGAAAGCCACAACTAAGAGCTATGCACCAAGTGACATCTCTGAAGGACTCTTTTTTTCAGGGAAAAAAAAAATGAGTTTGAAAACCTCCGCTCACTGCCATGAGCAGCAACAAGAAAACATAACATCTTCCAGGATCTTTCACAGAGAAGAAAAATATTTTATGCAAATCAAACCCCAAAACTTTACCATAGACAGATGTGAAACCTTTATTCATACCAACACATGCTCTAGGTATCCCAATTTGATAAATTAGCATATAAACTGAATTTTAAGCAGTAAATTACCCAAGACCTTCATTAGAAGCACATGCTATACTGCTCTATTTGTAAATTTCCAGAGGACGTCTTGCACAAATCTCCCCCAATCTCCACCACACACATAAACACCCACATCCACAAACTCCGACTCATTATGAGATAAGCTCATGATAAGGCTTTGCAAATCTCACGACTTCACTATGAACAGATGTGATTCTTGAATTCAGCTCACGAGTGCTATAAGTATCCCAGGATGGTAAATTGTCATATAAACTGAACTCAGGGTAGTAATCTCCCAGGACCCTAAGTAGAAGCTCATGCATGCCTTGACACTCTATTTTGAAACTCTCAAAATCCATAGGGCACAAGTATCTCCTGTGTGTGCACATACATGCACAAAGAAACAAAGCAACAAAAGAGCTTGTGCTGAGGATGACCTTGTAATAAGACATTACAAATCTCAAGACTAATGTGAGACTTAACGGTGAACGAACATAGGAACTGAGGAGCAATTTCTCCAATGATCCGCAGTAGCACTTGATGCCATAACATTCAATTTGGAAATTTCCAAAACCCAAGGTGCACAGATCTCCCACAGAAAAATCATATTCCACTGAATATGAGCTCATTATAAGATGTTTAGGCTTTTAAATGCATAAGCATTTTCCCTTGTATGTGACTTGGACTTCAAGACCAGCCTGGGCAACATAGCAAAACCCTATCTCTACAAAAAATACACAAATTAGCCTGGCATGGTGGTATGTGCCTGTGGTCCCAGTTACTTGGGAGGCTTAGGCAGGAGAATCACTTGAACCTGGGCGGTGGAGGTTGTAGTGAGCCGAGATCGCTCCACTGCACTCCAGCCTGGCGACAAGAGCAAGACTCCATCTCAATAAATAAATAAATAATTAAATAAATAAATAAAATCACAATAAAAAAGGATACTATGAAAAATAGGAAGACATTTAAAGAAACAAATCAAACTAATGATAAAAATAATTATAATAGTAATAACTCAATGAATGGGTTAAAAAGATTTAACAAAAACTTAGAAAGACAAAAATTTAGAAGAAAAAAGGTTGAAATTACTGAGTGTTCAGCCTAGAGGCAAAAATAAATGAACACTATAAAAGTAGGATTAAGAGACCTAAAAGGTAGTATAAGAAGGTTGAACATATGCATTATTGAGTTTAGAAATAAAGAAAAATGGAAATGAGAGAAGTACAATATTTAAAGAGATAAAAACTGAATTATTTTTCTAGAATGGAAGATGCATGGATTCTCAGATTGAGGAAGCCCACCAAGCTCTGAGCTCCTAGACAAAAATGCTGTAGAACAACAAAGAAAAAGACAAAGTCATACAAGCATCCATAAGGGAAGGACTGATTATCACAAAATAAACACAAATTAGACTGTAAGAAGACCTCTCTGCAGCACAGTAGAGAGGAGAAGATAACAAAATGATCACTTCACATGTCGAATGAAATAATTGTCCACCTAGACTTTTTCATCTAGCTCAAGTATCATTTAAAGGCAAAATTCAAACTGTTTTTTCCCAATAAAAGAAGGAGTAAGAGAATTGTTCTCTGTAGATTCTCTCTGAATGATCTCCTAAAGAATGTACTTCAGTAAGAAAATTAGATAAAAACAATAATAAGTAAATAAACTGGTAAAATTGGTAAATGTAAGGATATAGGTAAATTACTGTAATTATAAAGAAAAGATAAAATAATAATTAAATTTTAACAATGAATGTGGAAAGTTAACTATAAGGAAATGCAAAATGCTGAATAATAATTGCATGTAATTTGACATGGCAGGGGAAAATTAAGTTGTTCTGAATTTTCTCAATTGTTCAGTAAAAATATAGAGATGTTGATTGGATTTACATTCTGCTAAGTCAAATATACATGTTAAAGGTAAAAGAACAGAAAGGAAATTATTTCCAATGCAGAGGAAGGAAATACAGGTTTATTACTTTTCTTTATTTCACTTTTTTAAAATTTTAATCTTATGTTCTGGGGTACATGTGCAGGATGTGCAGGTTTGTTACATAGATAAACATGTGCCATGGTGGTTTGCTGCACCTATCAACCCATCACCTAGGTATTAAGCCCCGCATGCATTAGCTATTTTTCCTAATGCTCTCCCTCCCCCACCCCACCCCTTGGACAGGCCCCAGTGTGTGTTGTTCCCCTCCCTGTGTTCATGTGTTCATATTGCTCAGCTCCCACTTATAAGTGAGAAATGCAGTGTTATTACTTTTCTATGGATGCTGCAACTACTACAAACTGGATGGCTGAAAACAACAGAAATGTATTCTCTAACAGTCCTGGAGACAGATGATCTGCATGCCTCCCTGGGTTGAGTCAGTTTCACGGACCCACACTTCCTCTGCTGGCTCCAGGGGAGAATCTGCTCCTTGTTTCTTCCGGCTCTGGTGACTGCAGGGGAGAATCTGCCCCTTGTCTCTTCAGGCTCTGTTGACTGCCAGCCTCTTCAGGCTCTGGTGACTGCCAGCCAGCATCCCTTGGTTTGTGGCAGCATCTTTCCAATTTCTGACTCCATTGTCACATCACTTTCTCTTCTGTGTGTGTCTAATTCATAAGCATGCTTGTGGGGGAATTTAGGGTCTATCCAAATTATTCAGGGTCTCAAGATCCTCATCGTTATCTCTAAGATCCTTTACTTAATCACAGCTGCAAAAACTCTTTTCCAAATAAAATATTATTTGCAGGTCCTAGGGACTAGTACATGGATATATCTTTGGGGCTACCATTCTGCCCACAGTAATGGGAATAACAAAAACACAACCTATCAAAATAATAACAATAACAAAAACAAACTAAAAACCCAACCGAAAAAGAGGGGATACCAACAGCAATATGGCCAATTTTCTGTTCACTTTGAATACTTCTAGCTTGTTTTCTTTCCTCCACTTAACCTTCAACGCTGAACCTAGATTGGAGGAAGGCAGAACATTCAGTGAGGAGTCAGCCAAGTATGGCCTGTGGACAAAACACAGTTTCCCACCTCTATTTGTAAATAAAGTTTCATTGGGACACAGTCATGCTCATTCTTTACATATTTACATTTTTTATGGCTATTTTTGTGCTTTAACAGCAGAGTTGAGTAGTTGCAACAAGCAGTGTTTGACCTACAAAGCCAAAAGTATCTGCTCCTTTGCAGAAAATGTTTGCCACGCCTTTAATTAGATTATTGACTCCACATGGAAATAAGGAGGAAGAAGATTCCATGGATTAATTGATCGTGCTGCTGTGTGTGTAGGTGTGGTGCATATTTTGAATCAAAGTCACCACTTTCAGTGGAACTGAAGTTCTCTCAGTTCTTTGTTTTTTTGTTGTTTTTTTTTGTTTTTTGTTTTTTTTGAGATGGAGTTTCGCTCTGTCTCCCAGGCCAGAGTGCAGTGGCATGATCTGGGCTCACTGCAACCTCTGCCTCCCAGGTTCAAGCGATTCTCCTGTCTCAGCCTACCAAGTAACTGGGATTACAGGCACCCGCCACCACACCCAGTTAATTTTTGTATTTTTAGTAGAGACGGGGTTTAACTGTGTTGGCCAGTCTGGTCTGGAACTCTTGACCTCGTGATCCGCCTGCCTCAGCCTCCCAAAGTGCTGGGATTACAAGCGTCAGCCACCGCGCCGGGCCAGTTCTTTCCCTTCATTTGTCAAATTGACAAATAAAGGAAAAATGTTTTGGTTTTCTGGATTTGCGAATTTGGATTCAAGATTTCCTTCAACTCTGCAGGATGTGTATGTAAGAAAGAGCTGCAGTTAGATGCTAGGGACATTGAACTGGAGGAATAAGGAGCAGTAATATTGCCGAAATGTTTATGAAAAGTGTAGGCAACCCGTGTTTTACTCCTACTGGAAGGCACATTTTGGCCTCATTTATTTTCACTTCTATTGTAAGCTGCCTCAAATCACTTCGATGGAAGTAGATGTGGTATAAATAAATAAGCATACGTGGACAGCACAAAAGAAAGAGAAAATGTGGAGCAGAAAAAAATAAATCTCATAAGTAGCTGTATTTTAAGTGGAAGGTCAGGCTTTGGATTAGGCAATGTTTATGAGATATTTGTGGAATGCCTTAAAATGCCATGAAAATGTCAATGATGGTCACAGCTCTTGAAAACAATAATGTCAGAATGAGCTGATTTAGTTATTCTGCAACTTGACTTTCACTGCTTTATACCTGATGTGAATGCCTGTTCCTCTAGGCTCCATGTCGGGCTCACATAGCACAGTGCTCTGTGGCCCAGGGGGCCACTGACAGCCTTCACTGATGCCAGCTCAATGGGAGGGATGCACTTGGCCTCTCTGAATTCCCAGTAAGCATGACTAAGCATGACTAGGGAACTGGACTTTTTCTCCTGTCAATTATAGAAAAATTAAGATAAAAATGTCTATTTAAAAAATAACAACATTATTTAAATTAGTACTTCACTGAGCTGTCTTGAAAATAAACTGGAGGGATTATCATGCTCTCTGGGTCGAGACAGACTTTTTTCTTCATAAAGAGAGATGAAAGAGATTAGGATCATACCACCTCTCACGCTGACTTCAGTTCATTTTCTTTGGTCTTTCATTTCTCCTGCCTGTCTTGGAGATTCTCAGCAGAGCAAAGAAGTCTCCCTAAACAGTGTCAGTAAGCAGCATATGGAAGTGAAGAGGATGATCAGGAAAGAGTCAACTCTAGGCTCCCCAAAGAACACCAGAAAACACTTTGATGAAGCAAACCTAGGTTTACTGGGCACATCGCAGTAGAGAAAGATACAATTCTGTCAGGGCCTTAGTAGTAGCTCAGAAGGAGGATGTCAGGGAAAGATATTTAAAGGATTTTGAAGACTGGGCTCAAGGAGTATAAGGCAGGTATTTCAAGGCTAGGAGCTGAGTAGATTTGGATGAAATATTTTTATGTAATACTTCAAGATGGGTGAAGTGATGGTCTTAAAGCCGATCTTGATATGGAAATTTTTTGTTTCATAAATGAGTTGTTTCCCCAGGGGAACAATTTATTTCTCCAGATAGGAGAGCTGTTTACCTAGATTGAGGAAGCTGTTCCCATAAATTAATTTGCCAAAACTTCATGAAGCAAACAATGAAAGTGTTTGTTGGTTAACAGCCTGATCTTTCTGGACAAGAGTGAAATCAGTTTGACACTGATGGTTTCTGTTTAGTTTTGTAGTTATATGGATTCAGAGGGGTCTCCATTCTCAAAGGTTTTAACATAAAGCAAGACATAGATACAGGATAAGGTCATTCCTGTTCCTCCATTCTTGAGAGTTCAAACTTGTTCATCTCCAAATATATTCTCGTGAATGAAAATGTCTAAAGCTTGCCATTACTTTGGAAACACTGTTAGCCCCTACTACTCTTGTCTGGTCACATTCATGTGTATACTTAAGTTCTTTTTACTTTTTGCTCTTATTCAGCCTTCAATAGAACTGAAGTTCTCTTAAGAGCTGACAATTGAAGTAAAAATACTTTGCTTCTTAGGAAATGGAAATATGAACTCAAGATTTCTTTTAACTCTGCACCCTGCTTTCTTCAATGAAAGATTTGTAGTTGGATGCTAAGCACCTTGGACTGGAGGGAGAACAGGGAAGTAAAAGCTGGCAAAGACATGCCTATCAGGCTGATTCCTTTACTGAACCTCTCCATTAGGTGCCCAGTTTTAAAACTGGGAGAACAAATCAGCTACATGAGCAGTTGAGCATGTTTTGAAACTTGTTTCTGCTCATGGAGGCCAGATGTTTCATGTGGCTTTGTCTTGCCCCCATAAGGACTGGCTCATTTCTGCAATGCAAGTATTGGACTTTATATTTTATTGAATCCATCTAGAAACAAACCCTTAACCAGACCAGAATGATTACGCTGCCACTCCCCAGAAACTTCTGGCCATAAAATTAGATTTCTTGATATCAATAACAGTCAAAATTAGGCCTGAGTTTGCCATGATTAACTTGTCCTGTCATTAGAAACGGATGGTACTCTGTCTTTAACCCATGCTGCTGGGTTTTTTTGTTTGTTTGTTTTTTGTTTTTTGTTCTTTACATGCTGCTGTAGATCCTAAATTATTTTCTTTATTTCATCAGCCTACAATAAAGTCCTAGCATGGCTCTTGGGCCTGGGTCCATAATAACTGGGGCAGGGTCTATAATGACCCTCCCCAGGCTGTGAGGAAGACTGCCATGTCCCCATGCCCTGCCAGTGCACTGACCTGAGACTGTCTTAATGTTTGAAACCAAATCATTCGATCTGAACTGAATGAGAAGCTGACCGGAGAGCTACCCTGCTGCTTTCCATTCCCCCAGTCTATTTGAACCTTATTCTTCAACTCATTCAGCTTCTTATCTTGATTCTAATCTTTGATGAATCTGTTTATGTTTGTGACCCTTCTCTTTCCTTCCTTCCTTCCTTCCTTCCCTCCCTCCCTCCCTCCATCTTTCTTTCCCTTCCTTCCTCCCTTCCTTCCTTGCCTTCCTCCCTCCTTCCCTTCTTTCTCTCTGTCTTTTCTCCTTCCCCCTCCCGTCCCCTCCCTTTCCTTTATTTTCCTTCCCTTCCCTTTCCTTTCCTTTCCTTTCCCTTTCTTTCTCTCTTTCTTTGTTCTTTCTTGCTTGCTTGCTTTCTTCCTTGCTTCCTTTCTCTCCTTCCTTCCTTCTTTTCTTCCTTTCTTTCTTTCTCTTTCCTTCCTTCCTTCCTTCTTTTCTTTCTTTCTCTTTCCTTCCTTCCTTCTTTCCTTCCTTCCTTCTTTCCTTCCTCCCTTCCCTTACCTTTCTTTCCTTCCTTCCTTCCTTTCCTTCTTCCTTCCCTTTTGTCTCCCTTTCTCTCTCTCTTTTCCCCCTTCCCTTCCCTTCCTTTCCTTTCCTTTATCCTTCTCCTTCTTTCTTTTCCTTCTTCCTTCCTGTGTTCCTGCCTTCCTGCCTTCCTTCTTTTCTTTCAAATTTCATAATGCCAACAATAGCACTGACCTGGTACATGTACAGAAACCACTTCTAGCAATTGTCACCAAGATCTATATCCCATATTGATGCAAAGAAGATTGCCTGTATCTACATCATGCCCGAGTGTTTCAGCTTCCACCCTTACAGGCTTAAAGTACCCAGCTTCATGGAGAGAAATCCAAAATCCACCAAGGAGGTCTGTGTAGACCTAGTTAACATGGAAGTCTGAAGAAAAGAGATTACAATCTGAGTTTTAAGTTTCTCACCTAAACCTTTCTCCTTCAATGAACATTTTTTAGGGGGACTCACTCAGCACCTCTTATCATTTCCTGGGGTGCTAAGTTCTGGCACCTGCCCTTTCACTATAGAAGCTAAGGCAGTTATTGCAGGTTCCATAGCCAAACTGTCTCTCTCAATGCCCCTTTACCTAAGACATGGCTCACCAGACTTTTATTTGAGACTGTGATTTCTCAGCAGCAAGACACAAGCTGCAGAGCTTGTTTCAGCTAGTAGGGAAAATTGTGGAGCTGTCCCTGCTACTAGCACCATCCAGAGCTGCCTTGTTTCTGTGACTCAGGCTTGATTCTGCAACCCTCTTTCAACCTCATGAATTCCCCATGCCTTTCCTATAGATTCCCTTTGTTTGTTTGTTTGTTTGTTTGTTTATCTTAGCCAGAGCCTGTCCCTATTGCCTGCAAGTAAGGTACCATCCCAACTTATGTTGCTTTCAACAGGCTGTGTATTACAAAGTTGTGTTTTGGTGCAGCCAGTTGAGGCTGACTTCTTGATGACGGCCAGACTAGCCTGTGCCCTGTTCTGCCTAATTGTACTAGAAAACACATATCCTGTCAGTCACAGTCAGCTCCCAAAACAAGCTGTACAGCAAGGGACATTCTTACAGAAAAAAAATATTTTCTCTAAAATTGTATACTGAATCTGGCTTACCTCTGAGCTAAGAGACAACTACCTCCTCCACTGATCCGATAAGCCAAGTCTGCGATGAGACTGTTTCAGATAGCAGTGTCTCACTATCAATGTTGGCTTAAAGCTGGCAGTCCAGAAACACAGCTCCTTTCTGAAGTTTAATTTTATCTTCCTGGCTCTGTGCATGTGACAGAGAGGAAGAGAAAGAGGGGGAGCAAGTAAGGAAGAGAGAGAGAGACCCTAAATGGAAGCACAGAGCTCAGTTGAACAAACCAGCAGTTGTTCAGTTCATTACATCCTTTCCTAAGGGAATGCAGCTTTGTTTTACATTTATTTGCTTCCAACCTGGTTTTAAATCTGCAGCCTTTGTTATCTAGTCATTCTTTTGTAGTAATAATCAAATGGCAATCCGCATGGCACCAAGGTTAAAATTTCCCAAGAGTCTTGCATTGTACAGTTTTCCATGCGAAGGGCAATGGCCTTTGTGGCTGGGACAAGTCCTTGTGTGTCCACCAGCCCACTTCCTGGATTTTTAACCAGGTGAAGTCCTGTTAACGTGAACAGAAGATGGTATTTGAAAGAGAAATCACTGAAGGCCAATAGTGACTTTAACAAGTTTCCATGTGCCCTTTGTCATGACAATGGCAACAATAAAACAGTAGATGTGGACTAATGATTAATCAATAATATTTTCTTTTCTTTTCTCTTCTCTTCTCTTCTCTTCTCTTCTCTTCTCTTCTCTTCTCTTCTTTTCTTTTCTTTTCTTTTCCTTTTCTTTTCTGAGGTGGAGTCTCACTCTGTCGCCCCGGATGGAGTGCAGTGGCATGATCTCGGCTCACTGTAACCTCCGCCTCCTGGGTTCAAGCAATTCTCCTGCCTCAGCCTCCTGAGTAGCTGGGATTACAGGCATGCCCCACCACTCTTGGCTAATTTTTTTGTATTTTTAGTAGAGATGGGGTTTCACCTTGTTGGTCAGGCTGATCTCAAATTCCTGACCTCTGGTGATCCACCTGTTTTGGCCTCCCAAAGTGCTGGGATTACAGGCGTGAGCCACCACACCTGGCCTCAACAATAATATTTTCATGAAGCCTTCCAGCACATGCTGTAAACATGGACATATATATGTAAAATAAACATATAATTATTCACCTTATGTCTCACAACATCTTTGTGAGATAGGCATTTATATTATTGATATTACTAACCCCAGTTTATAATAAATAAATAAACCTGATGTTCCAACAGGGTAAGTGATTTTCTTCAGTCACAAATTAGTATATCATGGAGGTAGGTCTCTAGAACTTGCCAACTAAAGGATGTCTGTAAACCGGCAGCATCATTATCACCTGGGAACTGGAAGAAATGCAGACTCTTGGGCCCCAAACCTGAATCAGACTTTGTATTGTAACAAGACCCCAGGTAATTATTTTGCACAGCAAGGTTTCCGCGGCACTAGATTGTCTCTGTTACAATGTCATGGAAGCTTTAGTAATTTTTGTCACTGGCAGCCTCCTTCTCCCTCAAAGCATCTCACCAGGATTTTTTTTTTTCCCACCTTGTCACCCAGGCAGGAATGCAGTGGTGTGATCTCAGGTCACTGCAACCTCTGCCTCCCAGGTTCAAGAGATTCTCCTGCCTCAGCCTCCGGAGTGGCTGGGACTACAGGCGTGTACCACCACACTATCGGGGAATCTGCCCTGATATTCATGTAGGTTCTTTTCTATTTTCCTTAAGCGTCAACCAGCTTGAGAAATAAAAGGACAGAGTACAAAAGAGAGAAATTTTAAAGCTGGGCGCTTGGGGGAGACATCACATGTCGGTAGGTTCTGTGATGCCCCACAAGCCACAAAAATCAGCAAGTTTTTATTAGGGAGTTTCAAAAGGGGAGGGAGTGTGTGATTAGGTGTGGGTCACAGACATCAAGTACTTTATAAGGTAATAGAATATCACAAGGCAAATGGAGGCAGCGCAAGATCACAGGACCACAGGACCGGGATGAAATTAAAATTGCTAATGAAGTTTTGGGCACCATTGTCATTGATAACATCTTATCAGGAGACAGGGTTTTGAGATCAACCAGTCTGACCAAAATTTATTAAGTGGGAATTTCCTCTTCCTAATAAGACTGGGAGCGCTATGGGAGACTGGGGTCTATTTCACCCCTGCAGTCTCGACCATAAGAGATGGCCACGCCCGGGGGGGGGCCAGTTGAGAGACCCACCCCCACGTGCGTATTCTCTTTCTCAGGGATGTTCCTTGCTGAGAAAAAGAATTCAGCAATATTTCTCCCATTTGCTTTTGAAAGAAGAGAAATATGGCTCTGCTCCGCCCGGCTCACCGGTGGTCAGAGTTTAAGATTATCTCTCTTGTTTCCTAAACATTGCTGTTATCCTGTTCTTTTTTCAAGGTGCCCAAATTTCATATTGCTCAAACACACATGCTGTACAATTTGTGCAGTTAATGCAATTATTACAGGGTCCTGAGGTGATATACATCCTCAGCTGACAGGATTAAGATATTAAAGTAAAGACAGGCATAGGAAATCACAAGGGTATTGATTGGGGAAGTGATAAGTGTCCATGAAATCTTTACAATTTATGTTTAGAGATTGCAGTAAAGACAGGCATAAGAAATTATAAAAGTATTAATTTAGGGAACTAATAAATGTCCATGAAATCTTCACAATCCATGTTCTTCTGCCATGGCTTCAGCCGGTCCCTCCATTTGGGGTCCCTGACTTCCTGCAACACCACACCCAGCTAATTTTTGTATTTTCAGTAGAGACAGGGTTTCACCATGTTGGTGAACTCCTGACCTCAAGTGATCCACCCACCTCAGTCTCCCAAATTGCTGGGATTACAGGCATGAGCCACCACGCCCAGCCTTCACCAGGATCATTTTCTAGAAATCTGGCTAATAAAGTGAGAAATCACAAAGTTTGGGGCTACCGTTTATTCTTGGCTTTTTTTTTTTAAGTCCAAGAAGTCATTTTGTCCTTTTCCAATATTATAATTAATAAAAACAAAAGTAAGCATAGCTACAAAAGGACTGAATGTAAGGAAAAAAAAAAAAGCATACTCAGTAGATTATTCCCTCCCCTTTTTTTTTCTTTTTTTGGATTTGAAGAGCTGCCCCCAAATGCACACACCATTATGACAAATTATGAGGAGACTGAGGAGAGCTACAAATTTAGTCATTTTGCAGCCTGTTGTTAATGTCGTCTACCAGGTAGAGAGACATGATTTTCCTTCATTTGTCTCAGGGCTATAGTACACTCTGTCTGTTGTGAAATTTTCACAATGAAAACCCATATGGATTAAGGATGTGCAAAGTGATATCTCTCACTAGGAGATCCAGGCTAGCAGAATGCTATGGTAATTAGTCCAGGCTCCTACAAAGATGTAAAGGAACAAAGCCCATTGGCCTGGAACCTGGAGGCTGAATTGATAATGTGTCAATTGTTCTTGCTCTGATCACACATAAGGTTTGGAACTAATTCATGTCTTATCCATGATCTGATTGCTGAAGCTCAGGATGCTGCAATGGTTTTAAAGATTGACAACCTACCCATTTCCACTCAAATTAATTAATATCTGCCTACTAAGTCTTTTGGAGTCTCCAAATTTTACTTGATTTCTGAATATTTCATTATTCCAATAGCTTCTTCTTGCCTGATACACATTTTTAATTTAAAATTTTTTTTGTAAAATAGACATTCTCTTTTTTATTATTTATTCATTTTTATTTCAATAGCTGCCACAGCTTTAGGAGTACAAGTGGCTTTTGGTTACACAGATGAATTTCATAGTGAAGTCCAGGCTTTTAGTGTACCTGTCACCCAAATACTGTACATTAACCCTCCCCATACTTCTGAATCTCCAGTGTCCATTATGCCACTCCCTATGACCCTGCATACCCACAGCTTAGCTCCCACTTATGAGTGAGAACATGTAGTATTTTGTTTTTCATTCTTGAGTTACTTCCCTTGGAATAATGGCCTCCAGTTCTTTGGATATTATTGCATCCAAAGAATGTAATAATGCGCAAAAGACATTATTACATTCTTTCACATTTTTAATGTTAAATTTAAAGGAGTTTTACAGGTGGTGGTGTTTTTCTTTCTTTTGTTTTTATTGTTTATTTGTTTATTTTTCTCAGAGAGTCAAAAGCCATTGTGCTCAAATAACATATGAAGGAACTGAGTAGTGGAAAACTGGGTCAAGGGCTCACGTTTCTTAAGCAGACATCTGAAAACCTCCTTCCCAAATGGAAATAAAATCTAACTAATGAATACAGAAATTTTCAAGTTTGTGGTCACCTTATATGAAATATTAAATCTAGATGCTGTGGAGGACACATAGAATTTGAACATTATCTCCACTGAAAATATGGACCTAACAACCTAGAGGCCAGAAGGGAGAAAGACTGTATCCCTGGATGGGGTGATGAAGTCAAACGCACACCTTCAAATTGGGGGAGAGCTCATCTTTACAGACTTGCTTTCCCTTGTCTATTTCTCAGTGCTACGTTGTCATGATGGGGTATTATTCTATCCAGCTGTATTTACTGATGCCTCTAATGTGCCAGAGACTCTGGGAGCCACTTGGTAAAGAGAAAACAAGGCAGACAAGGTTTCTGCTCTCTTGGCTCTTACATTCCAGTGACTGTTGGTTATTATGGTGACAGAAAATGGACGTGATCTGGGAGAGCTATGATGTTGTAAGATGGAAAGTGTTATGGGTTATACTAATTTTTGTGAATATATTCATGGGATATGGACTTGAGCAGTCAGCTTCCCTACTCTCAAGATGCCAGGATGTATCACAACGCCAGTAAGCTTTAGAAGATGCTGAAAACCAGAGAGTCTCTGCTGCACTTTTCCCCCATAGAGATCACATGAATGTCACAACTACTGAAGGGACCTCGGGCCCAGAAACAGGTTTCATCTAATTATTAAAACCAAAGGTCTTGGCAGGGCACAGTGGCTCATGCCTGTAATCCCAGCACTTTGGGAGGCCAAGGTGGCAGATCACTTGAGGTCAGAAGTTTGAGACCAGCCTGGCCAACGTGGTGAAACCCTGTCTCTACTAAAAATACAAAAAGTAGCCAGGAGTGGTGATGGGTGCCTGTAATCCCAGCTACTTGGGAGGCTGAGGTAGGAAAATCGCTTGAACCTGGGAGGCGGAGGTTGCAGTGAGCCAAGATCATGCCATTGCACTCCAGCCTGGGAGACAAGAGCAAAACTCCATCTCAAAAAATAATAAGAAGAGGAAATAAAAAATAAAACCAAAGGTCTTGAAAACAAAACATAAAGGAGCACTGAATTACCCCACTCCTAGAGCTCATGTTTTCCCCACCTAATTGATACTCCTTGGGCATCCACTTTAAGTGGAGTGGATTCTCCCATCTACCCTGCCCTCCATGGAATAAACTGTATCATCAGGTAACCACAATGGCTGTTATCTGTCAGCAGATAGTACCTACCATTAAAGCTCAAGGAATGTTAATGAAAAATATTCCAGCATGCTTTGTAGAATTCACGAACCGTTTGAGTAATACTCACTGCAAAACTGAATGTAAAGGTTTGCCTAATCACAAAAAATTCACCTCTCATTTCTTCTGCACACCCTCCCTTCCCAGATACCCAGCGCCTATCCGACTTGCAGCAAGAAAGGCTACATTCAATTACTTAATAAAGAATTCAGACACATTTTACCAGAGGTTATTCTGCAAGACTCTTTTGTGTTTTGTCTTCCCACATTCTGAAAAGAGTGTATGTTGAAGGTTGCCGACCATTCTCCCTGAGCCGGCAGCTTTGTGTGGACTCAGAAGCCTCGCTGTACTCTCTGACGCAGCTGCGGCGAAGCTAAAACAGTGCTCTTCGATAAATAGGCTTTGTCTGCCTGTGCTGGCAGCAACTGCTCCAGAAAGTGTACACAGACAATATGCTCCGGTGTATTCCCCATAGGCACTTAATGCTTCTGCACATGGCTTCCAAATCTGTCATCTTTCCATTCTCTTCTCGCCAGATTCCTATTCTCCCTGGCCAGAAACATAAAACAATATGTTTATTTTCCAGTTTCTGAGCCCCTGAGCTCATCCTAGCTTTGTAAATGTTCATTTTCCAGAGGGGAGGATACTATGGGACTAATTCCCCATGGCTTAAGAAGTGAAATGCATCTCAGTGTCCACAAATGCATGTGCGAGTCAATGGTTCTAAATGCAAAGATGAAAGATCTTCAGTAAAACCTTGATATGGTTTGGATGTTTGTCTCCTCCAAATTTTATGTTGAAAGGTGGTTCCCAATGTTGGAGGTGGGACCTGGTGGGAGGTGATCAGATTACGGGGGTGGATCCCTCATGAATGGTTTAGCACCATCCCCTTGGTGGTAAGTGAGTTTTCAGTCAGTTCACCTGAGATCTGGTTGTTTAAAAGTCTAGGACCTCATTCCCTCACCCTCTTCCTCCCACTGTCACTATGTTAATGTGTCTACTCCTGCTTCACCTTCCAACATAATTGTGAGCTTCCTAAGGCCCAAACAGAAGCAGATGCTTGCACTACACTTCCATGAACCAATTAAACCTCTTTTCTTTATAAATTAACCAGTCTCTGATATTTCTTTATAGTAATACAAGCAGACTAATACAGACTCATAATCTATAATCAATAAGTTGTAGCCTTTGAGGTCTTTCTGAGCTCTTGGTCATCTTAGTTTCTACCCACTGTGACTGTCCTCAGATTGATAAGAACAATCATCTTATTGAGAAGCTGAGATGGTGTGAGGTTAGGTGGCCTGCCTTGGACACAGTTAGTATCCAAGCTAAGATAAGAGCACACATGTCCTGCTGTCTATTTGACTGACTTGATTTGAGTTTCTAAGGCTTCACAGAAGAGAATTATGAGCTAAGTCTTCGGGTAAATATCTATGTGGTAGAAAAAATAAAATCTGAGGAAAAGTAAAACTACGTGTGTGGAGGCAGGCATGCGCTAAAAGATGGTGCCCTAAAACTTCAAGGAGCTCAGCAATGTAACACACAGAGTGCATGAGAGAGAATAGGTGAAAAAAAGACTGCAGAAGTCTCAGAGGCTAGCAAACAGAGGGACATTCAAGCTCTCAAGTTCCACTAAGGAGTTTGTATTTATCTCAAAGGTCATAGGGAGTTGCTAAACTGATATAATTAGATTTCAATTGAAATAGATTATTACATGAATTAGCTCATACAAAACCAATTGTCCTTGATATTAGAAATTTAAAATAACCAAAGTAGAGAGTAGTCCTAGCTATATTACAAGATATTAAGAGAAGAATTTGCTGGAGAAATTAGAAATTTTCCGGAAGTAACAGGCTAGCTGGAAATATGAAGAGATATGAGAATAATTCTTATAAAAGTGTGGATTCAGATATTGCCATGGGATTTGGCATTTAGAACAAGCATTGTTTTAATGTCTAGGAGAGGATAAGTTTAAAGTATGGTGGAACAGATTTTTTTTAAGAAGAAGAGGAATTTTGACTGGGTTCTGATGGATATGAGTAGTAGGAATTGGAGGGGAAGGTAGATATTAGAAAAAAATTATTTGTGGGCTACATAGAGCTAAATTATTTGGTTAAAAGGAGAGACATTAGTGAAAAATGACTATGGGAACAATTCTGGGGATGAAAACCAATTGACTGGGGACACTGGGCCAGGCCAAGGGCCTCACAGCTTGAGGAAGTTGCCCCAACACAAGGTTCACGGAGTCCAACTGTCGGATGGTATGAGTGCAAATTTTCATTTCAGCCAGTTATTTCTCGTAAACAACCAGAATGGATGCTGGCTGATTTAAACAGAAAAGAAATATCTTGAAATGATGTCAAGATTCTCATGGATTTTATAGGAATTATGAAGAAGTGAGTACTGAAAATGAGCGGGAATAAATGAGAATAACTGGCCAGGCTGGATGACACCCCTACCATTGCTCTCAGGAAGGATGTCTTCTTGTCCAGCTGTTTTACGATCCTGGATCCTGACTCAAAACCGAGACCAAGTGACCCTGATATGCTGAGTCTAGGTCATGGGCTCAAACATAGATAAGGATTGAGATACAAATTAATACACAAAAGATCATATCCACCACAATTTGTTGCTGTTATTATCATCATTATTGCTGTTGTGGCACATGTTCATGCATTTTTAGTATTGATTTTATAAGAAATACTGATGTGATCTGTGCAAATGTTCTAAGTTGCCTAAATCATCTTCCAAGTAACTTAATTTTAGTGTTTGTAACAGCATTGAAAACACTACATGACCCTTCAAGATTCTTATTTCTCCTTAACCAGAACACTCAGAGGAGGCCAGAGTTTTGTTTTTTCTTCTGCTTTTTTTAAATAGAGATAACATTTCCATAACATAAAACGTACCACTTTAGCCATTTTAAAGTATATAATTGTATTAGTTAGGGTTCTCCAGAAAGACAGAACCAGTACGATAGATAGACAGGTAGACAGACAGACAGACAGACAGACAGGCAGATACATAGATAGATAGATACATAGATAGATAGATAGATAGATAGATACATAGATAGATAGATGATAGATGAGAAGGGATTTGTTAGGGGAATTGCCTTATGTGATTACGGAAACAGAGAGGTCCCATGACAGACAGTCTGCAAGCTGGAAATCCAGGAATGCTGACTCAGTCCAAGTCTGAAAGTCTCAGGATCAAGGAAGCTGATGATGTATTAATAACTCTCAATCCAATGCAGATAATCTGAGAATTCAGGGAGCCACTGATGCATTCTGGAGTCCGAAGGCCAGAGAACCTGGAGTTCTAACATCCAAGGGCAGGAGAAGAAAGGTGTTCCAGCTACAGGAGAGTGAATTCATGTTTCCTCTGCCATTTTGTTCTGTTCAGGCCCCTACACAACTGGACAATGCCTGCCCACAGTGAGGGTGGATCTTCACTCAGTCCACAGACTCTCACACTAATCTCCTCTGGAAACACCCTCACAGACACATCTAGAAGTACTGCCTCACCAGCTCTCCAGAGCTCTCTAGGTATCCCTTAATCCAGTCAAGTTGACTTCTAAAATTAACCATCATGATAATTCAGTGGCTTTTAGTACATTCACAGGGTTGTGAAACCATCATGACTACATCATTCCAGAACATTCCAATCACCTCCCAAAAGAAACTCTACCTATTAATGGGCACTCTCCATTATCTCTCCCTCCAAGCCCTGGCAACCATGTATCTACTTTCTGTGTCTGTTGATTTTCCTATTCTGAATATTTTATATGAATGGGATTACATAATATGTGACTTTTTATGTCTGGTTTCTCTCAATGTTTTCAAGGTTCATGCATGTTGGAGCATATATCAGTATTTCATTCCTTTAATAGTTTCTTATATGTATGTATTACATATTGTTTATTCATTCTCTTGATGGACACTTGGGTCATTTCTATTCTGGGGACTATTCTGAATAATGCTGCTATGAATATTAATACATAGTATCTGTTTGAGTCCCTGTTTTAAATTCTTTTGGATATATACCTGAGAGTGGAATTGCTGGATCATATGGCAATTCTATGTTTAACATTTTGGGAGACCAACAAACTGCTTTCTACAGCTGTACCGTTTTACATTCCTACCAGCAACATGCAGAGATTCTAATTTTGTCACAATATTTCCAACATGTATTATTATTAATATTATTATTGCAATTCTAATGGGTGTGAAGTTGTATTTCATTATGGTTTGAATTTTCGTAATGATTAGTGATGCTGAATATCCTTTCAGGTGTTTATTGACCATTTGTACATCTTCTTTAAAGAGATGTCTATTCAAGTTCTTTGTGTATTTTTTAACTGGGTTGTCTTTTTGTTGTAAGAGTTTAAAAAATTCCTTAATATTCTGCATAATAAACCCTTATTAAATATATGATTTGCAAATATATTTTCCAATTCTATGGATTGTTACTTCATTTTCTTGATAATGCCTTTTAATGCACAAAAGGTTTTCATTTTTATGAAGCCCACTTTTTTTTTGATCCTGTGGTTTTGTTGTCATATTGCTTAATCTAAGATCATGAGAATTTATCCATTTCCTCCTAAGAGTTTTATAGTTTTGGCTTGATATAGTTTGGTTCTGTTTCCCCACCCAAATATCACCTTGAATTGTAATCCCATAATCCCCACATGTCATAGGAGGGACCACATGAGAGGTAATTGAATCATGGGAGCCATTACCCCCATTGGGAGCAATTACCCCCATGCTATTCTTATGATAGTGAGTTAGTTCTCATGAGATCTAATGGTTTATAAGGGGCTTTCTGCACTTTGCTTGGCACTTCTCCTTCATGCTACCATGTGAAGAAGAACGTGTCTGCTTCCCCTTCTGCCATGATTGTAAGTTTCCTGGGGTTTCCCCAGCTCTGGAGAACTGTGAGTCAATTAAACCTTTTTTCTTTATAAATTACCCAGGCTTGGGTATTTCGTCACAGCAGCATGAGAATGGACCAATACATGGATCTTATATCTAGGTCTTTGAACCATTTTTAGTTCAATTTTGTATATGTTGTAAGGTAGAAGTTCAATTTCATTGTTTGTGTGTGAATATCCAGTTGCCTCAGAACCATTTATTGAAGAAATTATTCTTACCACATCTAATGGTCATGACATCTTTAGCAAAAATTAATTTACCATAGGCATATTTGTTTATTTCTGGACTTTCAATTATTATTCACTGATCAAAATGTGTCTCCTTGTGCAAGTACTACAATGTTTTGATAATTGTAGCTTTTACTAAGTTTTGAAATCAGGAAATGTGAGTTCTCCAACTTTCTTACTTTTAAGAATGTTTTGACTATTTGGGGTACCTTGAAATTCCATATGAATGAATATGCAAAAACAAAAGGCCTGTTGAAATTTTGATAGAGATTACATTGAATCTATAGATTAATTTGAGGGAGTATTGCCATCTTACCAGTATTAAGTTTTCCTTCTCATGAATACAGGATCTCTTTCCATTTATTTAGGTCTTTAATTTCTTTCAACATTGTTTTATATGTTTCAAAAACGACTTGTGGTACACAAGTCTTACACTTCTTTGGATACATTTATTCCTAAGTGCTTTATTTTTTGTTGCTGTTGTAAATGGAATTTTTTTCTTAATTTTCTTCCAGATGGGTCATTCCTATTGGAGAGAAATACAGCTTATTTTTGCATATTAATCTTGTATCCTACAACTCTGCTAAACCCATTTATTAGCTCTAATAATTTTGTGAGTGGAAGGGTTTCCTTAAGATTTTCTACATATAAGATGATGCCATCTATAAACATATGCGTTTACTTCTTCCTTTCAAATCTGCATGCATTTATTTCTTCTTGTCTAATTGTCACGGCTAGAACTTCTAGTACAATGTAGATAAGTGACGGCAAGAGTGAACATCCTTGTTTTATTTCTGATCCAGGAGGAATGTTTTCAGTCTTTCACCATTAAGTATGATGTTAAATCTCTGGATTTTTTACAGATGCCCTTTATTATGCTGAGAAATTTTCTGTGTTGGGGATTGCCAAGACCACTGGCAGGCTCAGTAAGAAGGACTCAAAGACTCATAAGCTGTTACATTCAGAGCTATGATTTATTAAAGCCAAAGGAAACAGATTAAAACTAATTAAAGAAAAAATGCACGGGCAATGTCCAGAAGAAATCAGATGCAAGCTTCCGGTTGTCTTTTCCTAGTAGTATCATATGAACATGCTTAATTTTCCCAGCAATAATTTATGCCAGCATGTGCAGAGTGTCACCAACAAGGGAAGCTCAACCAAGCCTTGCTGCCTAAGATTTCTAATGAAGTGTCACTTGTGTTGGCATGTAGCAACTACATAACAAAGTCTCAGCTACTCAAGCTCCAGCCCCTTAGAGAAAAAGAGAAATTCACCGTAAATCACATTTGTTAACATAAACTATCTCATCAAACTGGTACTGCACGGCCCAAGGCCACAGACATACAGAAACAGGTGTTCAATATGAAGCACATTTGTTAGCCAAGGGCCAGTCCAGAAGACAGCTTCTTCTTGGGAATGTGGAGTATTTGGCTAAGTTTATCCCTTCCCACACGGTTCCTCTCACTCTGGCTCTTGGCATGGGTTCTCTTACAGCAAAGTGATCAGATTTGGGGAGCATCTGCATTTGATAGAGCATTTATATGCCTGATATAGCAATTGCATCAGCATGAATATGCGTAACATTTGAAGGAGTCAGTTTGGAGTAGAGACAGAATTAAAGAAATAATCCATTCTCTAAAGGTATTACATACATTTTCTTATTTTCATACTAATTTGATTATGCACTGCTCGCTTGATATACCATTATTGTACCTTGTGATAAGCTTGTACAGGATGATTTATTAGATAAATTACTTTTGCACCAACTTCTATTTGTAATAGAATACAAATTAGTTGATGGTAGTTAAACCCCATTCTTCCTTGGGTCATTCACTTTCCATTGTATTACATCCTGAGGAGGCTTTACTTCAATCTCTCAATGTATTTGACCATTAATATTGATATTATCATATAACTTATGTACACATGGTAGTTGAATCTAACCCAAAATGCCAGTGTTGCATGATATCACAATATAGTTACAGTACAATTCAGTTTCAATACAGAAAAAATCAGCACAGTTTTAACACAGAATAAATCAGTAAAGATTACAGAGGTACTTCCCTTAACAGAATCATCCCTTGGTCATATGCCAGATATCATGATGGATAATTGTTACTGCAATTAGCCCATGATTCAATTATTTCTGGGTTCCAAGACAGTTAGGGATAAAGCCAATCACTTTGTCTCCGTTAACAGACTTGTGCCAAGACTGGTGTCAACTATATGCTGTGTAATGGGGACCATTTGCCTCCTATGAGGAGGAAAATAGTGTTATTAAGAGTTGTTCTTATTCTTGGTAACTGTACTACAGAATATATCTTATTCTGATGTATTGTTGGAGTGAGTGCAGTCAGAGTGCATCAGTGTAAATTGCAAGTGCCCTCAGAGGTTTTCCATGAATACAGAGGTCCGTAAGATTCCCATAGATGTGCCCTTTGTAGCCAGAAAGGGGAGCCATTGCATCATGACTATTTTGTCTTCCACCTTTATTAACATAGTCAAGAGGTCCTGCTGGGTCAGGGTACTATCCCTTTCCCAACACTGGGTCCTAACTTTATACATTATCTGTGGAGCCTGCATGACCCACTTCACTAAATCCCCATCCTCTTTTCATGCTTATTCCAATCCATTGCTTTTAATCAGCCTAATCTAATTAAGAACTCTTCCTCTAAATGCCACTCCTCATTAAAAGCAAATTCAGCTTGGCGGGGTGCAGTGGCTCATGCCTGTAATCGCAGCACTTTGGGAGGCTGAGGCAGGCAGATTATTTGAGGTCAGGAGTTCAAGACCAGCCTGGCCAACATGGTAAAACCCTGTCTCTGTTAAAAATACCAAAAATTTATCCAGGCGTGGTGGCAAATGACTGTAGTCCCAGTTACTCGGGAGGCTGAGGCATGAGAATTGTTTGAACCCAGGAGCCAGAGGTTGCAGTGAGCCGAGATCACATCACTGCACTCCAGCCTGGGCGACAGAGTGAAACTGTCTCAAAAAAAAAGCAAATTCAGCTTATCCCATGATGCTTAGTCTGCCACTTAGCTCTCCTAATGCCCCTTTTCTGTTGATTAATCCATTATGAATGTTGTTGACATTGTGTACTAGTGGTCTCAATACAGTTAGAATACATGTTCTGGACCAAAACAATGTTGGGTCTTCCATATTAGCATCAGTCTCTCTCTCTCTCTCTGTCTCTCTCTCTCCGTTTCTCTTTTTCTCTACACTCACATAGAGAAAAGACCATTTGAGAATATGGCAAGAAAGTGGCCATCTGCAAGCTGGGGAGAAAGGCCTTACCAGAAACCAATACTGCTAGCACCTTGATCTTGGACTTTTAGCCTCCAGACTGTGATAAAATAAACATCTGTAGTTTTAGCCATCCAGTCTATGTATGTTGATATGGTAGCCCAAACAGACTAATACAACTCACATCTATTACTAAGTATGCAAAGCACAGTCAAGATCAAATGTCTATCCACTGTCAGGACCAATTTATAGTCTCCCAGGGTTACTGGTAGTGATCCAGTGATTTCTATGTGTCGGATATATGCAGGGTCTTCCGCCCAGAGGTCTGTCTCATAGCCACCTACAATTTGTATCTCTTAGGATGGTACTTTGCTTTTAGAAGGCTTGAGAGGAGTATGTCGATAATCAATCATCTCAGCATTACTGCAGAAACCTCATGTACACTCATTGCTTGATCCAGGTGGCCACCTAAAGGGAGTGCACCAGGGTATCCTGGTTCTAACTGGTTCTAGTGCCTTTACAATTAAGTAAGAAGATTATTTTGATAGAGCATTTGATATATGCCTGATATAGCAATTGCATCTGCATGAATATGCCTAACATTTGAAGGAGTCGGTTTGGAGTAGAGATAGACTTAAGGAAAGATTATTTTGATGGGTATCTATATGTTCTACTTTAATGTGTCCCTTAAATTCCCATAGAGTGATTTACATCAGGATTGTGCTCTATTCAGGTGTCCCTTTAATAAGTCAGTTTTCCATTTCCCTTTTGCCTGCCCATATGGCCAGGCCATTGGCCATCACTCATGAGTCAATATACACCCAAATGTTGGAACTTTCATTGTTGTTAAATTCCTCCATCACTGCAAGGAAAACAGCATGCAATTTAGCCAGAGATGGCTTGTTCTTATCTTCTTCAATCAGAATTTTCTATCAGTCAGTTGTAATGTGATGGCCTTCCAAACAGGATGCTGTCCATCCACCTTGGAAATGCAATTCATAAACCAAACAACTTCTTGTTGGTCAATGAAGAGTTATTAATAGGATACTTCCCATGTGATCATAAAATCTGGAAGCTCCTCAGGTGGTTACAAAGTCAGTCCAAAAGGAAAAGGGGCTACCTTATCATGCATACTATGAGTATTATCTTGCATCCTTCCAGTACCGTCTTCCTGTATAGACCGTTTTCATTTTATTATGGAACTCTTCTTGGCACTGTTCTCCTTGTTAGAGTCTTTCTCTGACATTAGGAGTATTTAAGGTTTCAAGAATGTTATATGGCCTTCAGTCATATGGGAAGTTTAAATTAAGGCCCAATAATAAGCCAATAATTATTTTTCAAATGGTATGCACCATACCACCATATGTGAAAATATTGCTCCAAAATCCCAGTGGTCACTGTTGGACGGCACTCGTGGGCTTTTGTCATAAACTTTAATTGATATAAGCAGGAGTTACAGATACTTCCAAAATAATTTGAGTCTAGATCATAAAGGCCCAGAAGAATGGATTGAGCCACCACTTTTTGCAATTTGGATATAGCCTGCTGTTATTCAGTTCCCCATTCAAATATGGCCTTCAGGTGCTCTGCTTAATTCCAGGGGTAGACAATGACAATAGTTTATTCTTCGTTGTCTTTAGAATTTCTGTCACTACTGGTCCTGTCCAAGTAATTCTAAGAGCTTCATCATTTGGGCAAACCCTTGGATTTTTGCTTGATTTATCAAGCAGCCTCTGTTAATCATATGTCTCATTGCTTTATCTAAACCAGTTCTCACTTGCTCCTCAGTTACTGTCATGATATTATCAAAATATAGTATATTATTACACTGGGGACCTGCATTGAGTTCAAATTCTTTCTAACCAAATTATGGCAGAAGCTGGTGAATTTAAATAACCCTGTGGGTAATACAGGAAATGTAAATTGGGATCATTGCCACATTAAGACAAACTGTAGTAGACTCTTTTCTGAGATGAAGAGTGACAAAATAGCATCTACAAAACCACTCACTGAGCACAAGTCTCCTTCAGTTTTTTGTTTTTGCAGCTTTTTGTACTGTTGAAACCATGCCATGAACCTGCTACTATACTCAGCACTACTTTATTCAATCCTTAATAATCTACTCTTAGACTCCATAAGCGATTTGCCTTTTTTATGGGCTACATAGTGCGAGTGTACAAAAAAATTGTTGTTGCTACCACTCCAACTTCAAACTGCCATTAATTAAAGTGGTCTTCTCTTTTTACCACCAGTTATGCAATAATGTTTCAAATTAACAACCTGTATGGGATCGGGCAATTCTATAGATCCACATTTAGTATTTCAAATTAATGATGGCCAAAGTGTTACATGTCTTTTATTTTGCAATGCTAGATAGTGGAGGTGTTTCTCAGTCAGACATAACATCTATTCCAATAAAACATTCAAGTAAAGGAAATACAATCGCTTCACATAAATTTGTTCAAACATTCCAATTTTCACCTAAACTTCTACTTTAATTTCATCACTCATTGAATTCCCATAGTGTCACTATCTAATTGTAGCCCAATTAGTGCACTGGGTTCCTGTGTCAAGGATTCCGAAAAAAGTTTTTTCTCCACTCCTTGGTCACTTTACCCACACCTGTGCATATAACCTTGGGTCCCCATGCCAGGGGTTGTGACAACAGATTCTGAGGTCCCTTCATCAACATTTTATTATTATTAATTTGCCAATTGACCATAGTAATTCAAGGTTTGGTTTCTCATTGTCATTTTGCCTTCCGACTTTGTACATTCTTCCAAACTAGGGTAAATAAAGTAGATTTGTTCATGGCCCTTCAAGATTGGGAGACCATCAAGACCTACCATCAGTCCACTCAACCCCTGGTAGTGTTGCTTTAAGACCTTTGTGTTGCACCGTCACTGTCCACATTACAAATACCATTCTGTAATAACAACTTGAAGACTTCCACCACATCAGGGCAGGTATGTTGAAAATCCATTTTGTTTTCCTCCCATTTTTTGTGAATCACTTTAATTCTCTTAGCCTCTATGATACCCGTAAAGGGAAGCTAAGACAACATTTTAGCAAAGGTTCTTCAGGAAGCTAATAATGCCAGTCTACAAAATGAGACAACATCTTCACACTATATGCCCTGGTTTTAGTAGTTCCTTGATTCAGTCTTTCTACTTCTTATAGATTTATTCATATATTTTATTTTCTCTTGAGTCAATATTAGTAGTTTGTGTTTTCCGGGAATTTGTTCTTTTTTTTCTAGGTTGTCTAATTTGTTGGAACACAAGTGTTTGTAATATTTTTTAAAAATCATTTTTATTTATTTAGGGTTAATAGCAATAGTTCTACTTTTCATCCTTATTTTAGTAGTTTGAGTAATTTTTGGTACTACCACTCCGGCTACAAACGTGTCATTAATTAAAATGGTCTTCTTTTTCCTTTGGTCATTCTAGCTAAAAATGTGTAGTTTTATTGATTTTCTCAAAGAACCAATTTTGGTTTTGCTGAATCACCTGATTTTTCTATTTTTTTTTTTGTTATTTCCATTCTAAATCTTTATTATTTCCTCTCTTTCTTTTGCATTGAGTTTAGTCCTTCTTTTTCTAATTTCTTATGGTAGAAGTTGAGCTATATGTTTGTAATCTATATTTCTTTTTAATGTAGACATTCATAGCCATAAATTCCTTCTGAGCACTGATTTTTCTGCATCTCCGTACATTTTGGTATGTTATGTTTTCATTTTTATTTATCTCAAAGAATTTTCTAATTTTTTTATGTGGTTTCTTCTTTGATACATTGGTTATTTGAGTTAATTACATATTTGTACATTTTCCAGATTTCCTTTGACTACTGACTTCTAATTTTATTACACTATGATCAGGGATGACACCTTTATGATTTCCATCTTTTTTGATTTATTGAGGTTGTTTAGTGACCACATACATGGTCCATGCTGAGTAATACTTCATTTTCACTTGAAAAGAATGTGTATCTGTTGTTGAGTGGATTGTTCTGTGCATGTCTGTCAGGTCTAGCTGATTTATGTGTTACTCTAATCTTCTTTTTTCTTGATGATCATATATTTGGTTGTTCTTTTCATTACTGAAACAGGAGTATTAAAGTCTCTACCTATTTCTCCCATCAATTCTGTTGTTATTCAATTCATATATTTTGATGCTCTGTTATTAGGAGCATAAATGCAACTAATTGTTACAACATGTTAGGTGACTTACACTTTTATCATTATGTAATATCCTCTTCTCTTTAAAAAAGTTTTTGTATTTGAGTCTATTTTGTTTGGTATTAGTATAGCCCCTCCTGTTCTCTTTTGATTACTATCTGCCTGAAATATCTTTTTCCATCCTTTTACCTTCAACTTATGTGTGTTTTTACATCTAAAATGAGTGTTTTGTAGAAAGCCTGTACTTGGATCATTTTTTGATCCAATCTGCAAGTCTCTACCATTTAATTGGAAAGTTTATTAAATTTACATTTAATGTAATTAATGATAAAAAAGTATTTATTTCTGCCATTTTTCATTGATTTTTGTATGTTATATCTTTTTTGTTCTTCAATTTCTACGTTACTGTCTTCTTTTGTGTTAAATAAATATTTTCTAGTGAATCAAAATTTCCTTTTTTTCTTTTACTAAATATGTTTTAGTTATTTTCTTAGTGGTTGTTCTGCTGATTACAATTTACATCTTAATTTATGATAATTTAGTTCAAATTAATACCAATTTGTTTTTGTTAGTACATACATGATATTGCTGTCTTCTGTTTATGTTATTATTGTCACAAATTGTATCTTTTTATACTGTGCTGCCGTGAGCATCAACTTATAATTATTGAATTATGCGGTTTTCTTCATTATATAGGAAAAAGAGTTAAAAGCCAAAAGTATATTCATTTCAGCCTGAACAACTATCATTAACATTTATTGTAGGGCAGGTCTATTAGTAACAAACTCGATTTTTGTTTGAATGGAAATGTTTTAGTTTTTCTTCGGTTTTGAAGGATAGTTTTACCAAATATAGAATTCTGGGGGGTGGGATTAGGGTAAGTTAAAATGCCACAAAGCTCTCTTATTGACGTTCAGTTGGTTTTTCTTTATTAAGCATTTTTCTGTTTGTTACAAGCATTTGGTTATATCTGGTTAGTTTCCAGAGTTCTATGAAAGTTGATTCTGACAGTTTTGCCAGTTTATTTGTTGTTTTTGTGTAGGAATAAACTTTTGGAATTCTCTAATATGCCATTTTTGCTGATGTCAACCTTTTCCTTCTGCCTTGAGACACATTTCTTCAAAGGGTGAATGATTTTCTGAATTTCATTTGAAAACCTACCTACAACCTGTGTCACCACAGAAAATTGTTAGAACTGAGCTAAGTGGAGTATGGCCAAGACAGGGATTGTAGGCCCCCAAAGTATGCTGAAACCTTGTGTGCCGTTGGGACATCTATCCACAGAGCCCCAGTCAGGCAAAGGCAGTAAATTCAGCAGTCCACACAGCACTGTGTCAAAGACCACACTAACCTCGTATATGATTCATTCGAATGTGGGTCCCAGGGATTGCAATATGGAGGGCATGCCAAGGCAGTGAGAAATTCCAGATGATGGATAATAAGATTGATCTGGGTTACTTGGAAGTTATATACAGGAAACCAAATAATGATGTCAGAAGCTCAGAGGATATGAAGCAAAATAAGATTTAGAGTGAAAAATGATCAAGAAGTTTAGAACTAGGCTATGAAAAAAATGAGTGATAATGATTTATTTTTAATTTTTTAGTGTGTTCTAGCTCTTTATTTGCTTGGTCGCTCCTTCCTATATAATACTTTCTTAGACCATACTTCTAGTGATAAATTTTAATTCAAATTTTGGCGCCTTTATGATTTTTTAATTATTATTTTTATTTTTAAAAGGCTTCCTGTTTTTAGAGCAGGTCTATATTAACAGGAAAACTAAGAGAAAAGTATGGATATATCCCAAATATATCCTGCCTGCACACATGCATAGCCTCTCCCACTATCAACATCACTGATCAGAGTGGTACACTTGCTACAACTGATGAACCTGCATTGACATTAGCACATCATTATCACCCAAAGTTCATAGTTTAAATTAGAGTTCGCTCTTGGTGTTATACATTCTATAGGTTTGGATGAAAGTATAATAATATGTATTCACCATTATCATGTCACACCAAGTATTTTCACTGCCCTAAATATCCTATGTGTTCTATTCATCCCTCTGTCCCCCCAACCACTAGCAATTACTGATATTTTACTGTCTCCATAGTTTTGCGTTTTTCAGAATGTCAATGGAATGAGGCAGTATGTAGCCTTTTCAGATTGGCTTCTTTCACTTAATAATGTAAACTTAAATTTCCTCCACATCTTTTCAGTGCTTTATAACTTTTTCATTCTTAGCACTGAATAATATTCCACTGTCTGAATGTACCACAGTTTATTGATTCATTGACCTACTGAAGGATATTTTGGCTGCATCCAAGTTTTGGCAATTATAATCAAAGCTGCTGTAAAGATCAGTGTGCAGAGGCTAGGCATGGTGGCTCACACCTGTAATCCCAGCACTTTGGGAGGCTGAGGCGGGTGGATCACAAGGTCAGGAGATCGAGACCATCCTGGCTAACACGGTGAAACCCCATCTCTACTAAAAATACAAAAAATTAGCCAGGCATGGTGGCGGGTGATTGTAGTCCCCGCTACTCAGGAGGCTGAGGCAGGAGGATGGCGTGAACCCAGGAGGCGGAGCTTGCAGTGAGCCGAGATCATGCCACTGCACTCCAGCCTGGGGAACAGAGCGAGACTGTCTCAAAAAAAAAAAAAAAAGATCAGTGTGCAGGTGTTTGTATGGATATGTTTCAACTCCATTGGCTAAATACTGAGAAGCTTCGTTGCTACATTGTATGGTAAGAGTAGTTCAGTGTGGTAAGAAACCACCAAACTGTCTTCCAGTGTGGCTGTAACACTTTGCATTTCTGGCAGCAATGAATGAAAGTTCCTGTTGCTTCACATCCTAAGCAGCATTTGGTGTTGTCAGTGTTCTGGATTTTGGCCATTCTAACAGATGTGTGGTGGTATCTTCTTGTTTAATTTGCATTTGCCTAATGACACATGATGTGGATCATTTTTCTTATGTTAATTTTGTATAAATCCTGTTTGATGAGATGACTGTTAAGGTCTTTGACCCATTTTTGTGATCAGGTTGTTTGTTCTCTTATTGTTAAGTTTTAATAGGTATTTGTATATTTTGGATAACAATCCTTTATTAGATGTGTTTTTTGAAAAAATTTTCTTCTAGACTGTGGCTTTGCTTTTCATTCTCTTGATAGTGTCCTTCACAGAGCAGAAATTTTTAATTTTAATGAAGTCCTGCTTATCAATTCTTTTATGGATCATGCCGTTGGTGTTGTATCTAAAAAGTCATAATCGGCTGAGCATAGTGGCTCATACCCAGCATACTGGGAGGTTGAGGCAGGAGGATTGCTTGAGCCCAAGAGTTCAAGACCAGCCTGGGCAACATAACAAGACTACATCTCTACAAAACATTTTAAAAATAAGCTGGGCATGGTGGCATGCACCTGTTGTCCCAGCTACTCAGGAGGATCAGGCAGGAGAATCACTTGAGCTCAGGAGTTCGAGCCTCTAGTCAGCTATGATCGTGCCACTGCACTTCACCCTGGGTGATACAGAGAGACAGACTCTGTTTCTAAAAATAAAAATAAAAAGCCATTATCATACCCAAGGTCATTTAGATTTTCTCCTGTTATATTCTAGAGTTTTATAAAACTCATATTACATTAGGCCTGTGATCAGTTTTGAGCTAATTTTTATAAAGGGTATAAATCTGTGTTTAGATTCTTTTTTTTAATGTGGATGTCCAGTTGTTCCAGAATAATTTGTTAAAAAGACTATCTTTTCTCCATTGTATTGTCTCTGCTTCTTTGTCAAAGATCACTTGACTATATGTATGTGGGTCTATTTCTGGGTTCTTTATTATTTTTCATTAATCTATTCATCTATTCTTTTGCCAATACCACATTATCTTGATTACTATACTTTTGTTATAATTTTTTTAATTTAAATACTGCTAGCCCTCCCATTTTGTTCTTCTTCAATATTGTGTTGGCTATTCTCGCTGTTTTGCCTCTGCATATATACTTTAGAATTTGTTGATATCCACAAAATAACTTGCTGAGATTTTGACTGGGACTGCATTGAGTTTCCTAGATCAAGTTGAGAAGAACTGACATCTTGACAATTTGAGTCTTCCTATCAATAACCATGCAATCTCTCCATTAATTCCTCTTTGATTTCTTTTATCAGAGTTTTATAGTTTTTCTCATCTACATCTTTTACATATTTTGTTAAATTTGTGCCTACATATTTCATTTTGGGTGGTGCTGATGTAAACGATATTGTGTTTTAAATGTCAAATTTCATTTTTTTATTGCTGATATGTAGGAAAGTGGTTGACTTTTATATATTAAACTTGCATCCTGCATTGTTGCTGTAGTCTCTTACTGGTTCCAAGAGTTTGCTTGTTAATCGGTTTGGATTTACTACATGGGCAGTCTTTGCGAATGTTTCATGTGAACTTGAGAAGAATGTACTCTACTGTTGTTGGAAAAAGTAGTCTAAAGATGTCAATTATATTCAGTTAATTGGTGCTGTTGTTGAGCTCACCTATGTCCTTGCTGATTATCTACATGCTGTATCTGTCTATTTTTGATAGAGAGTTGTTGAAGTCTGCAAACTAGAATAGTTTCTCCTTGCAGTTTTATCAGTTATATCTATTTCTCTTTGCAGTTATATCAGTTTTATCTCCAGTATTTTGATGCTCTGCTGTTAAGGACAGACATGTTAAGAATTATGTTTTCTTGGACAATTGACCCCTTTATCAGTATTTAGTGCTCCTGTTTATTCCTGATAAATTCCTTGCTTTGAAGTCTCCTTTATCTAAAATTAATATAGATGCTCTCACTTTTCTTTTATCAGTGTTAGCATGGTATAACTTTCTCCATTCATTTACTTGTAAGCTACACATATCTTTATATTTAAAGTGGGTTTCTTGTAGATAACGTATGTCGGGCCTTGTGTTTTGATCCATACCACCAATCTCTATCTTTTAATTGATGCATTTAATTATTGATGCTCAAAGTAATTATTGATGTTAGATTAATATCTACCACATTTGCTATTGTTTTCAATTTGTTACCCATCTTCTTTATTTCTGTTTTTGTCTTCCACTCTTTTTCTGCCTACCATTGTTTTAATTGAGCATTTTATAAGACTGCATTGTTTCCCCCTTTCTTAGCATATCGGTTACTTTTTTTTTAAAACTAGAGTTTGCAATAAATATTTATGACTAATTCAGGATTACTTACTTACTTACTTTTTTTAAAAGACAGCAATGATGCAACATGCACTCAGGATGGGCCCTTCCACCTGCCGTTCAAGGTAACTTTCAAATAACATGATACTGCTTCACAGGTACTGTGAGTACCTTATGATAACAAAATAGTTATAATTCTTCTCTCCCATCTTTTGTATCATTGCTGCCATTCATTTCACTTATACATGAACATGTATATATACATAAAGTATATACATAAGCATACCTAATTAAATACATTGCTGCTATTATTATTTCAAACAAACTTTTATCTGTTAGATCAAATAAGAGTTAAAAAATAGGCTAGGCATGGTGGCTCACTACTATAAACCCAGCACTTTGGGAGGCTGAGGCAGGTAGATTTCTTGAGCCCAGGAGTTTGAGACCAGCATAGGCAATATGGAGAAACCTCATCTCTACAAAAAAACTTTTAAAAAGATTAGCTACATGCATGATGGTGCATGCATGTAGTCCCAGCTACTAGGGAGGCTGAGGTGGGAGGATCACTTGAGTCTAGGAGATGTAGGCTGCAGCGAGCTGTGATGGCATCACTCCACTCCAGCCTGGGCAACAGAGAGAGACAGGTCTTGGGGAGAAAAAAGAGAATTAGAAAGTAAGCTTTTATTTTACCTTCACTTGTTTCTTTTCTACGCCCTTCCTTTCCATATGTAGTTGCGAGTTTCTGACCTGTATTACTTTTTTCTCTGTAAAGAATGTTTATAAACATTTCTGACAAGACAGGTCTACTGGCAAGAAATTCCCTCAAGTTTCTATTTGTCTGAGAAAACCTTTATTTTTTCTTCAGTTATCAAAAAATAACTTTGTAGAATACAGACTTCTAGATTGGTGTGCTTTTTAAAAATCTCTCAACACTTTAAATATTTCACTCCACTCTCTTCTGCTTTGCATGGTTTCCAAGAAGTCATATTTAATTCTCATCTTTGCTCCTCTATAGGTAAGCTGTGTTTTCCCCTCTGGTTTCTTTCAGAATTTTTTTCGTTTGATTTTCTTTAGTTTGAAAATGGTATGCCTAGTTGTGATGTTTTTAGCACTTATTCTGCTTGTGTTCTCTGAGCTTTCTGGATCTGTGATTTGGAGTCTGACAATAATTTGAGGGAACTCTCTGTCTTTATATTTTAAATATTTCTTCTCTTCCTTCCTTTCTTCTTCTAATATTCCCACTACACATCTCTCTAACTTTGGTAGTTTTCCCACAGCTCTTGAATATTCTGTTCTTTTCTAAATTCTTTCTTCCCTTGGTTTTCCAATGTTGGAGGTTTCTACTGATATATCCTCAAGTTCAGAGGCTTTTTCTTCAGCTGAGTCCACTCTGCTAATAAGCCCTATGAAGGCATTCTTCATTTCTCTTATGGTGTTTTTGATCTCCAGCACTTCCCTTTCTTTGGTTCTTTCTTAGGATTTCCATGTCTCTGCATAGATTGCCCATTTGTTCTTGCATGCTATCTACTTTATCCTTTAGAGGCCTTTGCATACTAATCATAGTTGTTTTAAATTTCTAGTATGATATTTCCAACACCCCTGTCATGTTTCATCCTGATGCACGCTCTGTCTCTTCAAACTGTATTTTTTCCTTTTAATATGCATTGTAAATTTTTCTTGATAGCTGAACAGGATGTACTAATTAAGAGATATTGCTATAAATAGTCCTTTAGTAATGAGGTGGTCAGAGCATTCTATAGTGCTATGATTAACTCTTAGTCTTTTAGTGAGCCTATGCCTCTGAACTATGAGTTTCATAACTGTTTGTCAGTGCTTTTTCTCCCCTCTCTCTTAGGCAGAACAGTATGGCTAGAGTGGGCCGGAATTTGGTAATTTTTTTCTCGCTCATGGAAGGCTAAAGTGGACTGGAGTTGGATATTTCCCTACCACAGGTCAGAATGGCTCTAATAAAGTCCCAATAGGTTAGGCTCTGGTTAACTAGTTTCTGCTGAGAACAGACCTTGTTAAGAAGAACAAAGCTTTCTGGCATATTTCTAAGTGGTCTCCTTTTCTTTCCCCCTGCTAGAAGCTAGGGGAGATTTTTCTTCCATATTTACTGTGAGAACCTGGTCAAAGTCCTGGAGGTAAGACACACAGGTTTGACCTGGGTCCTCACTTATTAATCTAAGAAGAGTGGTTGATTTTTCAATTTTTTAACTTTTTACCTATTGGGAGAGACTGGTGGCTGTCAACCTCCCTACATGTGGGAATGGAAACAGAGGTTATGGTTTATTTTTTATTCATTTACTCTTCATTCAGTCAACATTCATCAATTAATCGAATAAGAAATATTTACCACGCATTTGCTAGATCTTATCCTAGTGACTGTGGATATTGTAATAAACACAATAGTCAGAACCATATGTTAATGAAACTTTCAGTCTGACAGAACAGCATATTTCAAACAACTATAAAAATATAAAATTTTATGTTATAATAAGAATGATCATTGTATACTGTGTAAAAAAAGATAAAAAGTCACAAAGAAGAAAAATAAAATTATCTGTAAATCTTTCCTCCATTTATGTTTCCATTCAAGGTTTCCTAAAATAGTAGACACTTGTTATTCCTTCTGTATTTCCAAAACTGTTTCTTGGTTATTATTTGGTAAATGTCTATCAGGTTCTCAGTCTATGAAGATTCAAAGGGAAATATTTCTCTTTTTTTCTAATTTTCTTTCTGGTATTTACAGATCTTGAAATTGACTTCAA